>NW_012130096.1:1911222-1926348 GCF_000143395.1 Atta cephalotes
TCCTACTACCTACGTCGTGGTCGTCGTCGACGTACTACTANATATATATATATATATATATATGTCTGTATGTTTACATTTATATATGCTAATAATAGTAATGCTAAAATTAAGCTAATAACTAAGTTTCTGCCTATGATTGTATGTTGATGTGGGACGAGATGGTGTGGTGGAGGGATGACCTCGCAGATTCGGCGAGTGATTCAAGAGATTGAAAAATCTCATCGAAAGATCTGTTGTCTATAGAAGGGACGGGGGAAAAAGAGATAGAAGGAATTGCGGGTTGTGGAGAGTCTAAAGTAGGAGAATAAGAAGAAAATTCTTGATCTAGGGATATAGGGGAGGGAGGATCGTCCTCAGTTAAATCCACCACAGGGATCGCTGAGGATGAAAATTCCTTCTCAATAACTGGAGTTTTATGGGCCTTGTTCAACTGAGCGCGGTCCTCCTCTGAAATAAAAATTCGCGACTATATTTTTACAATTATCGGAATCTCCTTTTTCTTAAATGCTTCAATTTTCATTCACTTCTTGCGACCCGCCTGATGGCAATTGCGTTTCACCATCTATGGTAGAAATCCCCTTTCTAATTTGAAGAATATGTGCAGTTAGGATAAGTGAGGAAGAGGGAAAAAGAGAGAGAAAAGAAAAAACACAAATAAATAGTGATAGAAAAAAGATGAATAGAAAAAATTTCAATCCATTTTAATCCATTCTCGTTTGCTAGGACATTAATTACAGTCATTCACATTAATCATTTTGTCTGTTATTTACGTTACGAAAAGGAAACTATTTTTATATCTTATCATAATCATTTTCATTGTTATTTGTGAAAGTAGTTTGCCTCCCAGCAAATGAAAATGGATTAAAATGGATTGGAAATTCAATTTCAATTCATCCGAATCCATATTTTAAATCTATAAAAATGAATATTGGATTCCATATAAAAAATTTTATAATTATATTATAATATACATTACAATATACATGTAAAAATTTAAATAAATTAAAGCAGTAATTACATGAAATTCTATAGTTATTATTTTATAGTTATTATTATTATTATTTTATAGTTATTATTTTAAAACTTTTATACAAAAAATGTACATAAAAGCGATTAATTTATTAAATTATTGAAAATAAAAAGAATTTACATATACAGGGTGTCTGGAAATAATCGCCAAATATTTCATGTGCAGGTAGAGCGGACTAAACTGAGTCAAAAAGTCCTTTTTATAAGTTTCCCCAATATTTAACGAGATATTAATCTTTAAAGATAACCGAATACTACTGTGAAGTATATACATCTACCGATCGTTTGACGTGCGGGCCGTGGGGAACGAGGATAACCTGGCAAGCGCGTCGTCCGAGCTATTGTGACTTGCGGCGGCGTGCGCGGCGCGGAGCGCTTGCCAGCCCCCAATTTCTAAGGCCCAATTTCTAAGGTGTGCCAAGCGATCGTGTAGGCGTATACACTTCGCAATAGTAGGCCGGGCGAGCGCACATATTCGGCTATCTTTAAGCATTAATATCTCATTAACTATTGGGGAAATTTACAAAATGATAGAGGACTTTTCCTATTTAGAAAATATTACATATGTAACATTTATTACACATATTTATGTATAATTTTTTTTATGTTTCTTTGAACTATTAAATGAAATAGAATTCATAATTTATATTTTTACGATACAACTTTTTTTTTAACTCAGTTGAATTAAAACGAAGAATTTCTTATTCATAATTCTGAATAAAATAGCATTCATGATTTATTTTTAAATGAAACATTAGATTTTCTACTCACAATTGAATAGTATTCATGACCCATTTTAAGAAAATATAATATATATATATAAATATATATAAATTTGTTGTTATACAAATTTAATAAAACAAATTTATTTAGAGTCGTATATGTATATCATTTAAAACCTTAACATTTAAAATTTTTGTCATTTTGTCCAATAATTGGGTCATTATCTGATACATTTATTAAAAAAATATGGATAAAAAGGAAAAAGTTCTGACGAAAAATCAATGCATTATAAGAAGAAAATGCGAAACAATTTTAGCAATCGAATTTATTTAACAAATAATTTAATTTAGATTTTAATGAATCAATTAATTATGTTCTTATAACAGCATATGTTTACATACTTACTTTCATTTACTACAACTTCTCTCATGCCACGCATCTTGGATGTCATAGTTCCCTTAAATATTTCTCGTCCTGTAATGATGCCATATCCAGCATATTATTTCGTTAACGAAAATCGATATTTTAATTTACATTTTTCTCCATATGATGATTTGCTCTACTATATGTTTAATTGGCTTAATCGCATATGATTGCATGTTTTTTATTTACATCGAACACATTTACGGCCTTTTCGCAATCGTTAGGTAATGATTATTTATACAAAAAGCAAAATTGCATTTTTTATAGCTTGAAGATTTTATTTTACCAAGAAGTAAATAATAGTTTTAGCTTATGTATACGTTCACTTGGAAGAGACTGAAATTAATTCTCAAAAATTCATAACAATGTTATGTTGCATAAATACTTGCAGATACAGATTTGAGCATGTACCATATGAACGTAACAATATACGAAAAAAAGTATGATTGATTGTCTCGATTACTACAAAAACATTGTGATTTCATGTCCATGGAAAGGCCTTGCAGTGAGTACGTAATAATATTGCAGTTCATTTTTCTTTTATTGATCCTAATGTTAATTAATTAGGATAATCGTTGATAAATCATAATAAGCGGAATTTTGATTTAATTTTTATTTAAATGTTTAAGTCGTCATCAATATCGTATTTTTAGATTTGCTAGAGTTTTCGAAGATACTTTCTCGTTTGCTGTACAAATCCTGTTAGTTACGATCTGCTTGAACATTACTTTGGTACAAGTGAGTTACAAATATGAATATAAGAATTCTGTAACATACATAACGCAGAATTTACCTTCCTTGCATTCAAGCTCTCGTCTCAGCTACACGATTCAGCGGAAGCGATGAGATATTTTGTCTTCATTATGGCTCAATTATTTCACTTGTTCTGCTTTAGTTTCCAAGGACAAAAACTGATAAATCATAGTCTCGAAACTTGCGACAACATGTAAGAGATTGAATTAGAAATTAATTAGCTTTATATAATTAATAATATGTATATAAAAAGAAAATACTTGGTCGATATAAAAGATGTACTTTCTATAGAATTACTTACAAGAACTTTATTTCTCAGAGCAACTTATTATCACGTATATTTTTTTATGTATAATGATTTTCTATAGATATCATAGTTTATGGTATAAAATGTGAAGGAACTGCGATTGCTCTTATTCGTGATGAGAAAAAGCTTGTGCCTTGACTGCCGGCAAAATATATGTGTGTTTTCGCTAGAAAATTTTACAACGGTAAAATAATGACAAATTTATTATTAAAATACATCGAGTAAATAATTAAATATATGCAGCAAAAAAGACATATAAAATCTTTAAATGTTTTCGTTAGATCGTGCAAAATTCGATGTCGTACTTTACATTACTGTCATCCTTTAAAGTGTCATAATCGATCTGACGATTAAAGTAGCATGCAATAAAGTATTCATGAAAAAAAGTTTTGCAGAAGTATAATATTACAAATTATATAAAATAATATATATATTTGCTATTATTTATTGAGCTCAAATTGAAATTTTATTTTGTTGTCGATATCAATCAAAAAGATTTTTGTTTCTATTTTTTACACAACCTTAACATATATATTTCCGTATAAAAAAAAATTAAAAAGGAAGAGCATATCGCTATTCTTGGTATCAAGAAATTGATAATTCTTGATCGTCATTCTGTTATGCTAATTATTTCCGCAGAGGATGGAGCGTGAATATTGCACGTCAGAGACATTCGTCGATATTGCTCATAGCAGTATTGAATGTAGCAATTACGCATCAATCTACAAGACACATGTGTATGATAGTCATCATCATAGCTTTTATCTCTACAGCTATATATAGACGTATAGTATCAATAAGAACTCTTATTTTCTTCATGGACATTCCGATCGATATATTCCTGGAAAAAAAATCGCCGTTCATCGACAGGCAATCATTTGTGTCCACTTTTTACGAGACATAGAAGATTGCTACGTTAAAGGTTTCCGCATATGTAATATATTCCCTCTTTATGCCTGATAAAACATTAATTTCTTATAGCAAGACGAGAAATTTAGTTGTGCTGCCGAAAACGAAACTCTGTTTTGAAAGTTATGGAATCGGCACAGAAATATTATGGGATTAGTGTTACAAAACAATTGCTGTTACTCATTGGCCAATGGCCTTATCAAGAAAAGAGAATAAGGTTGTTCCGAATGAGCTTATTGACTGTAGCCGTTGTTTCGCTGACCGCTCCACAGGTTCCAGAGAAATTTTTTGTACCCAAGCAGAACAACAAATTATATCAAAATGATGTCAAAATGTCTCCAAAATGATCACTAAAAGTCACTTTTCAATTATTTAGTATTTACTTTAACGTAATTTTAACCTGTTGTTCTACCTGGGTAACATTTCTATCACATATCATATTAGTTCTAATCTAATAATCAATAAAATGCATAAAAAAGTTAATTATAGTACGATATACAATACAATTATCTATCTGTTAAACTCGCTTTAGACGATATAAATTCAGGATAGAATTTTGTTTACAATACTTTAGAGACTTTCGAAGATATTTTTTTTAAAGAAGCTATTTGGTTTGAGGATTACCTTGTATCTTGATACATTGTTAAATGTCATCGTTTCAATATAAAATATCAGGATTCTCGTTTTAATGAAGTGAACTTTAATGTTTACGTAACGACATTTGACATTTAATGATGTATCAAACCACAGAGATAATCCGCATATCGCGCAGCTCTTCCTTGAATTCTATTCATGATTTCATGAAATCTATATGTTATATATCTAAATATATATATATATATATATATATATATATATATATATATATATATCTAATAAATCTATATATAAAGTATATAAAATGCATTTTGAAATGGCATACACCCAAGGAATACATAATCATCTTAAGAGAAAGTCAAAATGATTTTATTTTGACATTACAAAAGTCAAAACGATGATTTTTTATTACAAAATTTGATTGTTTATTGACATTAAGAATCAAATCCTTGGGTAAAATTATAAATAAATGATATAGAAAATGATATAGAAAATCTGTAATGTAAGTAAATAGAATTTTATTTTGTGAAAATGGTCATAATTTATTATAGAATTATATAATTATAGAATTTAAGATAAGAATTAAAATTGATATCTTTTAAGATGTAATAACGATATTTTTAGGTGGCCAAACTTATTCAATGCGATGGAAATACGCGATGTATTCTATTAACGATACCAACACTTATGTTGATGATTATGATTCTGGTGAAACTGTATACGTGCCACTTTAATAGAAGCAAAGTATACCATTACCGAAATTTATTTTATATATTGAAAAATCATTATTCGCATTTTTATTATTATTCGCGATTGCGGTCTTTTACGATCGTCGGTGCATTATCCGATGAGATTTAATATACATTGAGAGTATTTCTAGATAAAAATTCTCACTGATCATCTGATTAGCGACTGGGAAAAGTTGCAAGGCGCAGAGGAATACGAAATTATGAAAACTTATGCCGCAAACGCGAGATTGCTTTCTTTGGCATATTGCTGTAAGGATAAATCGTTCGATTATTCTCATTTTTATTTTGACTGATAATGGATAATTATTTTGTTTTGGTACAGTATATTATTATATAGTTTCCAGTACGTTTATCTCAATTAGCCTTATATCACCCATAATGAATGTCATATTACCTCTTAATGAATCCCGACCCATATTTATGCCTTTTGAGGCTTATTACTACGTAGACGGCGAAAAATATTTCTTCTATATTTTCTTCCACACTCTCGTTAGTTTAGAGATATCTTTAACAGCAATAGTCGCGCACGATTGCATGCTTCTGGTTTACATCGAACATGTTTGCAGCATCTTCGCTGTGGCAGGGTAAGATGTGGGATGTTTTCCATTTACTGATACAAATTTACAAAAGCATCATTCTATCTTTCTTAACATTCAGTGAGTAACAAAGGTAGAACGATATCTTTAGATAGTAGAATTTTTGTCGACTTGTGTCAGCAAATGGAAAACACTCCATCACTTATAAAATGCTATTCTCTATTATTCTCTTAATCTAATTGAGGGAGCGGAATTATCGTCTATTTCAGATTTCGATTTGAGACTTTATCACGTAACGAGCACGACATAATGAGTAAAAGTCTGGACGATATATACGGTCGGAAGATCGCAGACTCTGTATACGCACACCGGCGAGCTTTATGGTGAGGCTGCATTATTTAATTAAAACATGTACATGCTGTGTTTGCTAAAGCCAAGAATAATTTATGTATTAATAAGAACGAGTGCATATAAATTTGTATTTGAAAATGCTTTATTAAAAAATTACAAACTTTTAATTTACGAACAGAATGCATTTATCATTATTTCTGCTACAATAAAAATATTCGAAAGAGTTTAATAGTCGTTGGATGAATAATTTGACAAATGGAAGCCTGCATTCTTTCTGAAGAGAGAGAGAGGGGAGAGAGAGAATTTTTAAACATTTTTATCTATTTAATTAATTATTTTCTGATAATTAGTTGTTACAATAAATGTTAAAAGTTATAAAAAATGTTTAAAAAATCTAATTATTGCAATTCATCTTATGGTACTCGCACTTTTTGAGATAGATCGTGTCACGTTGTCACTCGCATTTGCATGCTTAATATCAGGAGAGATTAAAATATTGTATTTGTCGCCGAGATTGCGATGCAGAAGAAATTGCGGAAACGATGAGGTACATGGCATTCATCATTAGTCAACTGGTTAGTCAACTGGAAAGATAGAGGGAGAGAGAAAGAGAGGGAAGGGGGAGAGAGAGAGAAAGAGAGAGAGAGAGAGAGAGAGTAATTTTAAACATTTTTATTTATTTAATTAATTATTTTCTGATAATGTTAGTTGTTACAATAGCTACAATAAATGTTAAAAAAATTTTCTTCTAAATTATAAATCTTTAGAGTATCCCTTATAAAAAAAACAAGTAATTAATGACATATATCACAACATTTACTACAGGTTCGCGGAGCTTCTTAAAAATACTTTCTACGTTACCTTCGCGATACAAATAATGATAGTTACCGTTACGATGAGTATTTCCTTGCTACAAGTACTTGTAGTACGTATCTATTTGTTGCAATTCATCTTGTGGTATTCGCACTTTTTGAGATCGTGTTATGTTGTCACTCGCATTTGCATGCTTAATATCAGGAGAGATTAAAATATTACATTTATCGCCTTCGAGATTGCGATGCAAATAGAAGAAATCACGGAAACGATGAGGTACACGGCATTCGTCATTAGTCAACTGGTTCACTTGTTCTGCTATAGTCTGCAAGGCCAGAAATTAATAGATCACAGCTTACAAATGCGCAACAAGATGTAAGACAATTTGATTTTTACAAAATATTATAAATGGAAATTAAACCTATGAGAATAAATCAATTAATAGAAATAACCCTATTTTATAATAATCATTTTTATTTTATGTTATTTTATGTTAAATTAAAGCTCGATAATTTTGAGACACAAAATTGCAGATATAATTGTTCATGGTACAATATACCCGTGAAATCGCAAAGATTGCTTCTGTACGTGATGCGAAGGAGCATGCAACCGAATTTTTTGAGTGCCGGAAAAATTTATGTCTTTTCTCTGAAGAGTTTCACCACGGTAAAAATAATTTTTGCACATTACATTTTATTACGACATTCTTTTGAAATTTTTAAAGTCTAAAAATGCTTTTTTTTAAAGGTTGTAAATTCTTCTGTGTCGTTTTTACAGTACTTGCGTCTTTCCAGTAATTAGTACTGCAATATGTAATTCGGATAGTATCATTGTGCATTTTATGCAATCACAATTATATTATAGTAGTAAATATTGTGCGATTAAAATAATAAATACATTTTTGATCATGTAAGCGAGTTATTTACACTATTATATCGTTAAATATAATATGAAATCTCATTGTTTCACAGAGAGTTACAAGTTATGAAGAAATATTTAATATGCATAAATAGAAAAATAATGGATTTCTTTTTACTACACCTAATATTTTAAAACATTCAACTTGATAAACATTCAAACCTGAATGTCACCTAATACTCAAAGAGGTTGGATAGAGATATACATTCGTATAAAGTAGGGGAACCAGCTAAGAATATGTGAGCGCAGTATTGCCACGACGAAAATTTAAAACGTACACTGGGATATCAATCATGAAACTTTATCCTTAGGATGAAAAGTGAAAAGTGAAAATTTTAATCATTAAAGTTAATGGAGAAATTTTTCAGTTTTTCATCCTAGGAAAAAAAAGTTTCGTGATACCCTGATGGCGAAATGTAACATCTAGTACACTAGGGTCATAGATGTACTAAAAAAACTTAAAAATATGCTAAAAAAAAACTGAAAAAACATGAAATAAAATAGGTACAGATAAATATATACTTATTATTAATTTAAATATATATCTACATATGTACATACATATTTCAATCTGTATATAAATATATATTTATTTATAATTTGATTTACATTTTAGTATAGTTAACATATGTTACATACATTTACGTAGTTCTTTTTATGTTTCTTTAAACTATAAATGAAGTAGAATTCATAATTTATATTTTTACGGTACAACTTTTTTTTAACTCAGTTGAATTAAAACAAAAAATTTCTTATTTATAATTCTGAATAAAATAGCATTCATGATGTATTTTTAAATGATACATGAATTTTCTACTGACAATTATGAATAATATTCTTGGTCCATTTTAAAAAAATGGGCCAAAGCAAAACTTTTTTTTATTCAATTGGATTAAAAAACTGCATTTCCTATTCACAATTTTGAATTTAACAGTATTCATAATTCATAGAATCGCTGATATTATTTAAAGATTATGCGTTTCGCGGGTTCCTCCGTATCCAGATCTATTCTTGGAATGCCAACATTTCGTAAACCTTGCAGTCTATTTCATCACATGATATTATTTTCATATTGAATAACTGCATTTCCTATTCAGAATTTTTAATTAAGCAATATTTATAAGCGTAGAAATGGCCGATATTATTTTTAGATTTAATTGGATTGAAAGACTGTATTTCCTATTTAGAATGTTACATATTATATGTAACATTTATTATATTGAATAGTATTCTTAATTCATTTTAAGAAAAGTTTAAATTATTGAAATTTTATTTTATTTTGTTGTCGATATCAATCAAAAAGATTTTTATTTCCATTTTTTACACAACTTTAACATATATATTTCCATATAAAAAAAATTAAAAAGCAATAGCATATCGCCATTCTTGGTATCAAGAAATTGATAATTCTTGATCACCATTCTGTCGTGCTAATTATTTCCGCAAAGGATGAAGCGTGAATATTGCACGTCAGAGATACTCGTAACAGTATTGCAGCAATTATGCAACAATCTACAAGATACATGTGTATAACAGTTACCATAATTTTTATCTTGCTATTATATATAGTCAACAAGAACTCTTATTTCCTTCATGGACGATCGATATATTTTCCTGGGAAAAATCGCCTCATTCATTGATAGGCAATCATTTGTGTCCACTTTTTACGAGACATAGAAAATTGCTACGTTAAAGGTTTCCGCATATATTCCCTCTTCATGCCTGATAAAATATTAATTTCTCATAACAACATGAGAAATTTAGTCGATTGCGTCTTGCCGAAGACGAAACACTGTTTTGAAAGTTATGGAATCGGCACAGAAATATTATGGGATTAATGTTACAAAACAATTGCTGTTACTCGCTGGCCAATGGCCTTATCAAGAAAAGAGAATGAGCTTGTTCCTTGTTGCTTCGCTGTAGTCGTTGTTTCACTGATCATTCCACAGGTTCCAGAAAAATTTTTCGTATCCAAACAGAATAACAAATTATATCAAAATGATATCAAAGTGTTTCCAAAATGATCACAAAAAGTCTTTTCAATCATTTAATATTTATTTTAACATAATTTTAACCTGTTGTTCTGGGTAATATTTCTACCATGTATTCATAATAATTCTAATCTAATAATCAATAAAATACATAAAAAAATTAATTACAGTATGATATACAATGTTGTCTACATCTGTTAAACTCGCTTTGGACATAAATTCAGGGTAAAATTTTGTTTACAATATTTTAGAGACTTTTTCGTGGATATTTTTTTTTAAAGAAGCTATTTGGTTTGCAAATTACTTTTGATGACTATCTTGATACATCATACATTAAATACCATCGTTAGTATAAAATATCAGGATTCTCGCTTTAATGAAGTGAACTTTAACGTTTACGATATTTGATATTTAATGATGTATCAAACCATAGAGATAATCCACACACGCGCAGCTTCCTTGAATTCTGTTCATGACTTCATGAAATCTATATGTTTATATATATCTAATAAAGTATATAAAATAAAGTATATAAAATGCATTTTGAAGTAGCTTACACCCACAAGGAATACATTATGTTAAGGAATAATTATGTTAAGAGAAAGTCAAAATGATTTTATTTTGACGTCACAAAAATCAAAACGATGATTTTTTATTATAAAATTTGACTGTTTATTAACATTACGAATCAAATCCTTGAGTAAAATTATAAATAAATGATATAGAAAATCTGTAATGTAAGTAAATAAAATTTTAATTTGTGAAAATGGTCGCAAATTATAGAATTTAAGATGAGAATTAAAATTGATATCTTTTAGATAATAGATGTACTATAATAACGATATTTTTAGGTGGCTAAACTTATTCAATGCGATGGAAATACACGATGTGTTCTATTAACGATACCAGCACTTATGTTGATGATTATGCTTCTGGTGAAACTATGTACGTGCCACTTTAATAGAAGCAAAGTATGCCATTATCGAAATTTATACTATATATTGCTCAAAAAATCATTCGAATTTTTATTATTATTCGCGATCGCGATCTTTTACGATCGTCGGTGCACTATCCGATGAGATTTAACATACATTGAGAGTATTTCTAGATAAAAATTCTCACTGATTATCTGGTTAGCGACTGGAAAAAGTTGCAAGGCGCAGAGGAGTACGAAATTATGAAAACTTATGTTGCGAAGATTGCTTTCTTTGACATATTGCTGTAAGGATAAATCATTCGACTATTCTCATTTTTATTTTGATTGATAATGGATAATTATTTTGTTTTGGTACATTATTATATACAGTATATTATTATGTATCATACTTTCCAGTTACAGTGTATTATTATATACTGTATATTGTTATATACTTACTTTATAGTTTCCAGTACGTTTATATCAATTAGTCTTATGTCATCCATAATAAATGTCACATTACCTCTTAATGAATCTCGACCCATATTTATGCCTTATGAAGTTTATTACTACGTTTAGTACTACGGCGAAAAATATTTCTTCTATATTTTCTTCCATGCTCTTGTTAGCTTAGAGATATCTGTAAACAGCAATAGTCACGCACGATTGCATACTTCTGGTTTACATCGAACATGTTTGCAATATTTTCGCTGTGGCAGGGCAATAAGATCTGAAATGTTTTCCATTTACTGACACAAAAGCATCATTCTTTCTTTCTTAACATTCAGTGAGTAACAAAGATAGAACGATATCTTTAAATAGTAGAACTTTTGTCGACTTGTGTCAGCAAATGGAAAACACCTCACTTATGCTATTTCTCTACCATTCTCTTAATCATCTAATTGAGGGAGCAGAATTATCATCTAGTTCAGATTTCGATTTGAGACTTTATTACGTAACGAGCACGACATAATGAATAAAAGTCTGGACCACATATACGATCGGAAGATCGCAGACTCTGTATACGCACACTGGCGAGCTTTATGGTGAGGCTGCATTATTTAATTAAAATATGTACATGCTGTGTTTGCTAAAGCCAAGAATAATTTATGTATTAATAAGAACGAGTGCATATAAATTTGTATTTGAAAATGCTTTATTAAAAAATTACAAACTTTTAATTTACGAACAGAATGCATTTATCATTATTTCTGCTACAATAAAAATATTCGAAAGAGTTTAATAGTCGTTGGATGAATAATTTGACAAATGGAAGCCTGCATTCTTTCTGAAGAGAGAGAGGGGAGAGAGAGAATTTTTAAACATTTTTATCTATTTAATTAATTATTTTCTGATAATTAGTTACAATAAATGTTAAAAGTTACAAAAAATGTTTAAAAAAATCTAATTGTTGCAATTCATCTTATGGTACTCGCACTTTTTGAGATAGATCGTGTCACGTTGTCACTCGCATTTGCATGCTTAATATCAGGAGAGATTAAAATATTGTATTTGTCGCCGAGATTGCGATGCAAATAGAAGAAATTACGGAAACGATGAGGTACATGGCATTCGTCATTACTCAATTGGTTGACTTGTTCTGTTATAGTTTGCAAGGCCAGAAATTAATAAATCACAGCTTACACAACAAGATGTAAGACAATTTGATTTTTACAAATATTATAAATGGAAATTAAACCTATGAGAATAAATCAATTAATAGAAATAATCCTATTTTAATAATTTGTATTTTATGTTATTAAATTAAAGCTCAATGATTTTGATACACAAAATTGCAAATATAATTGTTCATGGTACAATATACCCGTGAAATCGCAAATATTGCGTCTGTACGTGATGCGAAGGAGCATGCAACCGAATTTTTTGAGTGCCGGAATAAAGATTTATGTTTTTTCTCTGAAGAGCTTCACTACGGTAAAAATCATTTTTGCACGTTACATTTTATTACGACGTTCTTTTGAAATTTTTGAAGTCTAAAAATGCTTTTTTTTAAAGGTTGTAATGTCTTCTGTGTCGTATTTTACTGTACTTGCGTCTTTCTTGTAATTAGTAATAATATGTAATTCGGATAATATCATTGTCCATTTTATGCCATTACAATTATAATAATAAATATTAGTAAATATTGTGATTAAAATAATAAATACATTTTTGATCATGTAAGCGAGTTACATTATTAAATCGTTGTTAAATATAATTTGAAATCTCATTGTTTCACAGAGAGTTACAAGTTATGAAGAAATATTTAATATGCATAAATAGAAAATAAAGAAATATTAGTTCTCTTGTTTTCTCTTTTTTTCTAAGCTGTCGAATTGCGTAGATCAATTTTCATGAAAAAAAACACATGAGATTCCTCCTACACTCCTTGTATAATATTTAGAGTAGGAACATCTTTATTTTATAGTTTTATAATATATTAAGTATTTTCTAAATAAGATATGCAAGAGAAAGATTTGTACGAAAATTATTTTTCCAAAATATTGTTGACTTGATTAATAAGGTATTTTTACCGTGAATTTTACGTATAATGAAATATTTTTTATATTCTTAATTATTTTTGGAGACATACCTAAAAAGCCGCTGTACGCGTGAAGAGTGATAATCGATTTAATTATAAATATATCTTTAAGAAAATGACATTCAATGGCATACTAAAATAATCAAATAAATAACATCTATACATTTATCATATATCAAGTTTTGCGTTTCGCGTGCTTTCATTTTCACGTGATGTCAGTAATAAATTAAATTTACAAGTCACTTCTCCATATATTGGGAGTGCATTAATTTTAAGGGATTTTTAAATAAAAATACAGTTTTATTGTGAAAAGATGGTTATAAATTGATCATTCAAAATATTGTTTATCGCTAGCTACTTTTTCTCATCTTTTTGGTAATAAGTAGATTTCACGTCGAAAGAGCGACACACATCTTTTGCGGCTGTCTACGAATCGATCTATTTTTTAATATCTTTATAAGAATGGAAGCGCTGCTTAGACAGGCCACGAGACATCGATTGAAATAGGTGGTAATCGGAAGGAGCAATATCTGGAGAATATGATGGATGTTATAAGATATATCCCAGTTAAGCACTTCTAACATTTCCTTGATCGGTTTCGCAATATGTGGCCGAGCATTGTCGTGCTGGAAAATCACTTTGTCGTGTCTTTTCACGTAATCTGACCGTTTTTGTTTCAATACTCTGCTCAATTGCATCAATTGTTGGTGATAACATTCCCCAGTGATTGTTTCATTGGGTTGGAGCGCATTATACACTATACCCAGCTGATCCCACCAAATACAGAGCATGATATTTGGCATCACCTATATTTGGCTTTACTCGATGTTGATGGTTCGCCTGGCCTGC
Source organism: Atta cephalotes (assembly GCF_000143395.1). Classification (NCBI taxonomy): domain Eukaryota; kingdom Metazoa; phylum Arthropoda; class Insecta; order Hymenoptera; family Formicidae; genus Atta; species Atta cephalotes. The sequence goes on from NW_012130096.1 coordinate 1,925,632, forward strand.
ACCATGATTTTTTGCGCTTCAGATTATCATTGCGTATTCATTTTTCATCACCTGTCACGATACAATGCAAAAAATTTTTTCTTCTGTGTCTTTGAAGCAACAATTCACAAATCATTTTGCGCTTTTCATTTCTCGGCTTCATCTCGTACGGCACTCAATTTCCTTGCTTTTGAATCATTTCAATGGCCTTTAAACGTCTGGAATTCGTTGATCGATCAACATTTAATAATTCTGCAAGTTCTTGCGTTTAACTCGGGTTTTGTTCGAATAAAGCTTTCACATCCTCATCTTTAAATTTTTTTGGCTGGCCTGGATGTTCCTCGTCTTCCGTGTCAAAATCACTTTTTTTATAGCGTCAAAATCATTATTCACATATTGAAATCGATGGAGTATAATCACTTCCGACAGCATTTGTTTCAGCAGCACTTTTTTTCAAATGGAAGCAAAAAAACAAAGCAAATTGCGTTTTATTGGCACAATTCACATATCCAATGCTCAAAAAAATAATGTTCACACTTCGGCAAAATGAGGCATGAAAGCCTCATTTGGACTGAAAACTAAAGCCACATGATGACAGTGTTGTTAGACCGAATTTCAGACGTATGTGCGTCCAATGTAGCTTCAGTAATGTACCGATTAGTAAATAGGACATCATTTGTCGTTTAGAGTTGAAAATATGGAAAATTTTAATGTATTACATATTGTATATATGTATAT
>NW_012130096.1:1927107-1934249 GCF_000143395.1 Atta cephalotes
ATATATATATATATATATATATATATATATATATATATACAGAAATATATATAATATATTTTTTATATATGTATACCTACTCAACAAATGAAGATGGATTGAAATGGATTCAGATTTTCAAAAATATTGATTCATGAATGTTAAAATTAATGCATTTTTATTCATTTATTCATAGGAATTGCAACATATCTCTATGTCTTTCAGTCTAAAAATAACATTAGCTTTTTCTGTGCACACAAAAATAATTGTGAATATTGTTCAATTCAAAATTTTGAATAAGAAATGCAGTTTTTCAATCCAATTGCATCCAGTTGAATCTAATTAAATCCAATTGAATATAATTAAATCCAAAAAAAAGTATTCGTTATTTAAAATACGCATTCGGATAGAAAAAAATTTCAATCCATTCTCATTTGCTGGGTATGTAAAATAAGTTAAATATATTAAAATTTTCAACATTTTGAAAAAATTTTACATAGGCGACTAATGATCTCCTATTTAGTAGTGATCGGTTACTGAAGCTATTGGACGCGTCTGAAATCCGATCCGTCTAACAATACTGCATGATAGTGCTTTGAACATAAAGGTAGCAACAATATGGCCCGATGCGATAGTACTAGTTACGCCATCTCTTGAAAATCCTTTAAGGACGTTTTCCGACTGCAGTTGTGCTCAACCTAATGAGCACATTAATCATCATTATGAAAATTTTTATGAAAATTTATTTCACTTTTATATAGTATAAGATATTCCATAAGTATTAATGTATTTATACAAGTTTTTTTCATATAATATAAAATGTCTTCCGTCTTCGCTATTACCGCTGGTCGAAAAAATAGCGAGTTTACTTATTGTGTTACTTAATTTGCTTAATGATTTCTTAAATACGAAAATAGGAAACCATATTCAGACAAATTTCATATTATTCCCTGTGATATCAAGTTTTATATTTCATTGTTTCAAAAAATTGTTAAAAAAAATTTTTTTGTTAGTGAATAAAACCATTTTCAAATAAACTCTAGATAGCTCCTATATATATATATATATTTATTTTAAACGCTTCACTTTTGAAGTAAAATATTTCGGTTTTTAATCCCGCTTCGGGTATTGAGTTTTAAACCACATAGGAACTAAAACAAGCTTATTCTGTAAATTTAAAAAGTAAATTTAGAAAAATCTAAAGAAAATGGATTTTTTCGGAGAACGATTCCTTAAAATTATTCCACTATAATCGAAAAAATAAAACTACATTCGTCAAAGTTTAATATTGTCGATTTCTATCTGTCGCGAATAGTAACTCGAAGACTTGAACTATTGAATAGGAGTTAAAAATATACTTATCGTATTCTTCAGCGTATTCGTAATTCAGACAGTAGAGAATTTCTCAAAATCAAGCTATCAAATGCTGTCTACTCACTATCATTAGAATTACATTATACTTCTGCGAGATGTATACTTATCGTAAATGCCTGTCGCTCGCGTTATGGAAAGAACATGAATGTATAGAACAGTATCTAAAATATTGATTTATTTATAACTAACACTTATCATGAAAAAAAGTTCTTTCGAGGGAAGCCTCGAAATTCACGACACAATTCATGACTACTTCTTTGTGAAATATGGAAAATAATAGAGAATATTATTACGATATTAGTAAGTGGTATCTGATGTTAGTCGGCCAATGGCCTTACCAAAAGTTAAAAGAGAGTTTATTTTTCTTGATTTTCATACTCTTTCTTGAGACTTCTGCACTTGTTACACAGGTAACATAAACATAATTTTTTATTTCAGAAAAGAAAAAATTAATGTAACAGAAGTTTATTAATATTCTACGTCGATTTGAATAATCTCTTTGTTAATTAAAATTACAAATGGATATCGCATTTTTCAGATAGCAAAATTTGTCATATGCGATAACGCGCAATGTATTTATGAAACTTTACCACCACATATGCTGACAGTGATGATTTTGGTGAAAATTTTCACATATCAATTTAACAGCCGAAAAGTATGTTCAATTAATATGAATGATGTCGACATTTCTAATTTTAAGCTACCGACACGAATAGTTCCTTTGCAAAAGAAATCTTCTTGACGAAATTTTATGTATTTGTTGAGAATATTGCATCTGAGATATCAAGTATATCACTGATGTTTGTAGATTAAAGATCTCACAGATCGCTTATTCGTAGACTGGGATATGCTCGAAACTGTGGAAGAACACAACATTATGAGAAATTATGCTCGAAACGGCAGATGGTACGCGCTCATATATGGCTGTATGTAATTACTTGATTTTAATTAAGAAATGGAAAAAAAATTTCCTTATATTAGGTGTAATAAAAAGAAATCCATTATTTTTGCATGAAATCGAATGGAAAAATAATGGATTTCTTTTTACTACATCTAATACAATTAAAAAATAAAGATAATATATTTTCTTTTATATCTTGAATACAGTATTTAAATTTATCAAAAGTATTAAAAGTTAATTAAAATATTCCAAGGTAATTATATAAAGAAGAGATCAATACTTTATCAATGTATAATATCAAAATATAAAAGATGTATATTGCACAGAAAAGAATTTTTATTTTTTTATAGAAAAAATTCTTGAAACATCGCGAGCTGAAAATATTTGAATATACAATTTTATTTTGTTTATACGATAAAAAATATTGAGACATTCCGCCAAACATTTTATTTGACAAAATAGAATTATGTATTGAATAGACATTAAAGGGAGGAGAAAAAGTGGGGAAGGAGAAAAGTTCTGATGAAATATTACACACATTTATTGAAAAATAAAATATTTTCAGCATCATAATTCTTAATTAAAAAATAATACTTTAAAAACAAACTCATTTTGATAAATTTGCTTCGTTTTTTTTGCAGCGTATGTTTATGTGTCTACCATTTCATTTACAACAACCTCTCTCGCGCCACGCATTTTGGATATTGTATTTCCCTTGAATACTTCTCGTCCTATAATGTTAGCATATCCGGCATACTATTTCGTTGACGAAAATCAATATTTCTACTATATTTTTCTCCATATGTTACTTACCAGCAGCGTGTGTATGACCGGATTAATTGCGCATGATAGCATGTTTTTTATTTACATCGAACACATCTGCGGCCTTTTCGCCGTCGTTGGGTAATTTATACCGAATTATTTATACCGAAAGAAGATCACATCTCTTCTAGTTAGAAGATAAATAAAATTCTCTGTACGGAAGAGTAAATATAACGTAATAATAGTTTTAGCTTTTATACGTTACTTGGAAGAGTGCAGAAGTTAATTTTCAAAAACTTTCTAATAATGTTGTTTTGCGCGAATACTTGCAGATTTAGATTTGAAAATGTGTCACACAAATATAGTAGTACGGAAAAAAGTCTAATCGATTGTCTGGATAACGGGTATCACAGAAACGTTGTTTTTTCAATTCGCGCTCATCGAAAAGTTTTACGGTGAGTGTGTAATAATATTATAACACATTTTTCTTTTAATCTCGATGCTATTTAACTAAAATGATCTTTGATAATCTTTGCTGATTTTTATTTAGACATTTAGGATACGTTCCGAAAGTACATTTTCAGTGTATTCTTATTTTTCAATAAATGATAAGACAGAAAGATGTATTGCGTTTTTGGAACACAGTCTTTTAATTGTCATTAGTAGATATCGAATTCCTATGCAATATTTTTTTAGCAAACAAATTGGAAATAGATATTTGCCTTATTAAAAAAGCATTCTAAAAATGCATATTTATTGCATAAAAATTTGCATATTCTGTGCATGTTTGCAAAAAAAAAATGCATAAAAATCCGATGTCTAGTTATTAGTATCGCATTCTTATTCTAGGTTTGCAAAACTTCTCGAAGATACCTTTTCGATATCGTTCGCTGTGCAACTCTTGATCGTTACAGTTGGCTTGAGCATTACCTTAGTACAAGTTAGTTACGTATAAAATAGACAAATACTCTAGAATTCTGTGATATAATAAAAAACTAAAATAGGAACTTATATTTTTCGCATTCAAGCTGTCGATGCAGTTACATGATTTAGCAGAAGCAATGAGATACTTCGTCTTTATTATTGCTCAATTGTTTCACTTGTTCTGCTTAAGTTTCCAAGGACAAAAACTGATAAGTCATAGCCTCGAAACTTGCGACAAAATGTAAGAAATAATATTAACTCGGAGGATACTCACATAGAGTATTTTTATATTCAACGACAAAAAATTAAGAATTTAGAAAATAATTATGAATTGTCGTATTTTATAGACATTTAAGAGATTTTTTAAATAATATTTATTCTTTACGAATCTTTAAATATGCAATTCCTTTGAAATCCATAATAAAAGAGTTATATTCATTATAATCTTTATTTTTTAAAAAATAAATTTATAATAAGCTACTTAACATATTTATTCCATTTATTATAACATTTGTTTTTTTTCTATTTATATCCTTAGGGAATTGTGATTAAATCTATATTTATAATCTATTCTTCTAAAAAAACTAAAAAAAAACAATCAATAATATACAATATATTGTTAATAATAATTTTATAATTTTATTTAGAATATATTTTATATTTTATATTTTATTGGAATATAAAAACACTTATGTGATTGTTTACGTTAAAAAATTATATTGACTATTCCTAGATTAAATAAAAAATAAATCAACTGTTTGATTGATATTAGAAACGTAAAAATATATTTATGAAAATTCCCTGCAATCAATAGATTATATTCTTATTTATCGTTTTGTAAATATAATACTAGTAATGATAGTATAATGATAGTATATTTTATAGATTTCGAGGTTCATGGTTTATCATACCAATGAAGGAACAAAGATTACTTTTATTCGTAATGAGAAAAAGTATCGAAGCTAGTGTCTTAACCGCCGGAAAGATATACGTATTTTCTCTAGAAAATTTTACAGCGGTAAAACAATGAATATAACAAACATCATAAAAATATGCAAATAAAAAGAATATATTAAATTTTATTTTCATTTAGGTCGTGCAAAGTTCGATGTCGTACTTTACGTTACTATCGTCCTTTGACGTGTCATGATACCCAACGATTATGACAGCATGTAGTAAAATATCCCTGAAGCGTTCCATAATAATATTATAATTTGTACAATGAATAAAATAATGTTTATATTTGCTATTATTATAAAATAAAATAAAAATAATACAATTTTATTTCTCTATCGATAATTTCTAAAAAACCAGAAAATTTTCTCTATCGATCCTTCCTCGAAGGTTTAAAATACGATATGTAGAAGTATGCAGAAGTATACAAAAACCAGTAGAAATACTCATTTTATAGCATTATTTTATTTTGAACGATACATGCTTTCCGGAGGGAATTTGTAAAATAAGCCATTTTTATTAATTATTATTTTATTAATTTATTATGGAACTACATTGTCAAAGGAGCATATATATTACTTATGTTCATAAAATCCATTAGAACAAAAATCCGGATGGAACATTGCGCGATAAAGTTGTGTTGTAAGAATTGTTTATGTTACTTTCCAAAAAAGATTTTTTTATTCATATCTCATATTGAAGAATAAGCACAAATGAAAAATTAGATAAAAAAGTACGAAATTAGTCTTTGTATTATCGAAAATACTACACTGTAATTATAAGTGTTATCGAAACCAACAGCAATCAACATGACATTGTCTGTAGTATCATCGCTTACCGACACGTAACTGTATCAGAAACTGAAAACATTCTACGTTTTTCTAGTAAGTATAATCTCGCAGGTAAATACTGTCCGAAAGGAAACTGTTCAGTATAATTCAATTCATTCCAAATCGTCTACCATATATTCCAGCGTGTACTCAATACACACTCATTCCAATCATATTTCTGAAAGGATCAACTGTTCACTTGCATCTGCTATTAATACTTGTTATATTTACATGAAACATATTGTGTGCTTTCCAGCGACACAGTGCGACACAGTGATCATCTCTTTGTTTAACATTGGCAAACAAGAAGGATGTAATGATCCATTGTGTCACACCGTATCATTTGTCGCTTGTTGGAAGGCATACATACTTAGCGAAAGTGCCTGTCAGTTAAGAAAATCCATCATTAAAATGTCCCCCGACAATGGGAAGAGAATGTGCGTGCGGAGAGGAGGATCTGAAATATTAATTTACTTACAACCGACCCTTATTGCGGAAAAAAATACTTTCCAGGAGAAGTTACTATTTTCGAAATTCAGACGACATTACAGAGCCGAGGAGACTGTTTTATGAAATATGAAAACCAGGAGAAGTTACTATTACGATATCAATAAAAAGTACCTTATGTTAGTCGGTCAATGGCCTTATCAGAAGCCGAAAGAGAAGCTAATTTATTTTACACTTATAATAATACTTGCAATCTCTTCAATCATTCCACAGGTAACATTAATTATTGTCAAGAATTTTTTTTTAAGAGAGGAAAGAAACAATAGAAATTTGTTAAAATTCTGCGCTGATTAAGATTCCAAATCGCTTATCACGAATCTTTGATTGATGACGTCAGAAGCAAATATATAATAAAAATTCTTATAAAATAGATTAAAATAGAAATATAATATTTTCAAATAAACAATATTTTCATTTGATAGAATACACTTGTAAAATACATCGAAAATTCTTATCTTAGAATAGAATCAAATCATGTTTATTTCAATTCGACAACTGTTATACAGCTTTCATTTTCTGACATAATTTAATTTTGAATATTATTTATTGATTACTTGGAATATTAAGAGAATTTGTGATATATTTTGCAAACTTATTTTACTGCAAATATTATTTTATTACAAAATATTTACATTTTAATAAAATTTGCAAGAATTTTTTTATGTATTTTCCTCGCTTCTGAAGTCACAATTAACAAGATGATTACAATGAGTACATAATTGAAGTATTATAATGATTCTAAAAATAATAAAACAATCTAGATGTGACACAAGAGTATGTGAGATAGATGTGATCTAGATGTGATACAAGGATATATGAGCAGTAGCCAGATTACAGTCGCTAAAATATAATATTTCAAATAACATATAATAAAATAAAACATACATTTTATTTTATGTTATTTGAAATAT
>NW_012130096.1:1934299-1936501 GCF_000143395.1 Atta cephalotes
ATATAATAAAATAAAACATACATTTTATTTTATGTTATTTGAAATATTATATTTTAGCAACTGTAATCTGGCTACTGCTCATATATCCTTGTATCACATCTAGATTGTTTTGTTACTTGTGATCTTTATATATTTAATTTTTCTAAAATAACAATTTTATTCTTCTTTCTTCACGTGAGTGCGTTTGCAGGGGGCAAAATTTGGCGTGTGCAAAACCGCGCAGTGTATCTACGAAACTTTACCTCCATATATGTTAGCAATGATGATTTTATTGAAAATTTTCACGTATCATTTTAACAACGAAAAAGTACGTTTTATTAAATTCTATTCGTAAAGTCACGAAAAAATAGCTGCGTTGCAAAATCTTATGCCCGTATTTATAGTCAGGCCTTATATTTAAGAGGCTTTAAATTAAGACTTCCTTAAATTTATCTTTAGATACTCTATGAGAATTATTTCATTGGTTGTTAAGCATTAGTACAAACCTTAAATACAAAGCCTGACTGTGAATACAGGCATTAGATTTTGTTGATGATGTTGTTATAATTATTGAGAATATTACATTCGAAATATCAAATATATATCGCTGATGTTTCTAGATTAAAGATCTCACAGATCGCTTATTCGTAGACTGGAATATCCTCGAAACTAAGGAAGAACACGACATTATGAGAAAATATGCCGAAAAAGGCAGATGGTATGCGCTGACATATGGATGTAAGTAATAGCTTGGTTTTATTTGAAAATCAAATTTACATATTCTTGTGTAATTAAAAAATTAAAATAAAATATTTTTTTTATGTTCGGATATGTTGTTTAAATAAAAATAGAAATAGAAATATTTTTTAAACTAATTACAAAAAACACATCAGTAAAATTTAACTGACATTATTTGAATATATAAGAAAAGTCGCACAAGGAAAAAACTTTTTTTTCTAGAGAAAATCTCCAGTTACGAACTATGAAAAATATATTTAAAAGAATAATTTTATTTGGTTAAAATATAATTAAGATATTCTGTCACACAAATTTTTCTGTCACATATTTGACAAAAAGAAATATTTAAACGTTACATATAGACTAAATAAGAATTTTAAGAGAGAAAAATTCTGAAGCAGAAATTTAGACACACTTATAAAAATAAAATACTTTATAGTGGAATAAAATCTTTTAATTAAAAAAATTTAATTTTAATAAACGTTCGTTTTTATAAATTTTGTCCTTGTTGCAGCATTTATTTATGCGTCTAACATTATATTTGCAACAACTTCTCTCGTGCCACGCGTCTTGGATATAGTATTTCCATTGAATATTTCCCGCCCTATAATGTTACCATATCCAGCGTACTATTTCGTTGACGAAAATCAATATTTCTACTATATTTTTCTCCATATGTTACTTACCAGCAGCGTGTGTATGACCGGATTAATCGCGCACGATAGCACGTTCTTTGTTTACGTTGAACATATCTGCGGCCTTTTCGCTGTTATTGGGTAATAATTATTTTTTCTGAAAGTGAGATCACATTTCTCTTATAATTAGAAAACATAAAATTCTCTATATCTAAAAGTAAATATAATACAATAATAGTTTCTAGCTTTCTTGTATATTCGCTTGGAAGAGACAGAAAATAATTTGCAAAAACTCTCATAACAATATTTTGTGTAAAAACTTACAGCTTTAGATTTGAGCACGTGTCACATAAACGTAGTGCTATGGAAAAAAATATGATTAATTATCCGGATGGTATGTATCAAAAAAATATCATGATATCAATTTCCGCTCATCGAAAGGCTTTGCAGTGAGTGTGTAACAATTATAGCATATATTTCTCTCATTGGTTGGATTCAGCGAAGAAAGCAGCTTTGCAACTATTGCAAGTTGCAAAATTCGTTTATATGATTGATCTTGTCTTCTTTATTGAACTACATGTATAAAACAATTATATTCTTTAATATATCACAAAATTTAACGAGCAGACTTTCAAAATGCGTTTAGTCGAAAATTTATAATTTTCAAAAAATTTTCAAAAAACAAGAAAGAAAGTTACATGGAAAGCACGCATCTTGCAAAAAAAAACAATTTGCCAGTCAGTAAGATGTAATATGTTAAACAAAATTGCTAAACATTTTTTAATAATGTTAAACAAATGCACGTTTTTTATTGTCTCTAATTAAAGGATAATTAGAGATAATAAAACAC
>NW_012130096.1:1936521-1956473 GCF_000143395.1 Atta cephalotes
TATATATATATATATATATATATATATTAATAATATAATAACTTGACGCTGAAAAAATGCTTTTTGAACATTCCAAAGTAGTATATACTATTATAATATGTATCTTTCATTATTGAACACTACACCATTTCTAATTCCAAAAATGATATTTTCAACATAATTTTGAAAGTTTGCTCTTCAAAGCTATTTTCTCTGCTGAATGCAACTATTAATATTGATGCTAATTAACAAATCATCTTTGTTAGATCATGACAAGTTGCAATTCTTTTGTTTGATTTTTATTTAGATATTTAGTCATTATTATATTTTTGTCATAGATTCGTTCAATTTCTTGAAAGTACCTTTACGATATCGTTCGCTGTGCAACTTTTGTTAGTTACAATTGGCTTGAGTATTACTTTAGTACAAGTGAGTGATTTACTAATAGATAGCGAAATACGAAAATATAATATAATGTTAACAAAATTAAAATGTTAAACATTTTATAATGTTAATCAAAACAAGATTTTATCTTTTTCGTGTTAAAGTTCTCGATACAGCTGCACGATTTAGCGGAAGCGATGAGGTACTTCCTTTTCATTTTTGGTCAATTATTTCACTTGTTCTGCTTCAGCTTTCAAGGACAAAAAGTGATAGATTATAGTTTCGAAATTCGCGACAAGATGTAAGAGACAGTATTAAATTGAAAATAAATTGATTGATATGAAAAATATATTTTCTATAAAAACTATTATAAGCAACTTTAATCATTTGCAATCGATAAATTTTTACTATAATTATTTTGTATGTATAATGGTAATTTTATAGATATCATAGTTCGTGGTATACTATACCCGTGAAGGAACAAAGATTGCTCATGTTCGTGATGAGAAAAAGTATCGAAGCTTGTGTCTTGTCCGCCGGCAAGATATACGTATTTTCTCTAGAAAATTTCATGACGGTAAAACAATTAACATGACAAACGCTATAAAAATATAAAAATGCAAAGGAAGACACATGAAACCTTTTCATTTAGGTCGTGCAAAGCTCGATGTCGTACTTTACGTTACTGTCGTCCTTTGATGTGTCGTAAACGATATCCGGTAATTGTGGCAGCATGTAGTAAAATATCCATGAAATGTTCCGCAGGAGTATACTATTACAAATAATAGATCGAATAAAATAATGCTTTTATACTTGCTATTATGTAACGAAACAAAAGTAATAAAATTTTATTTTGCTATCGATATTGCTATGCGACTGAAAGATTTTTCCTCCCTTCTTCTTTTCCAGAGGCTTCGAACATTCATGACACTTATTTAAAAGTCTATCTCTGTCGATAGAAAATACTCATTTTATCGCATTATTTCGTTCTCATCGATAAGTACACTCCGGAGGGAACATGCAAAACGAGCCTCTATTATTGAGAGACTACATTATTAATGTCAAAGAATCAAACTACCTGTTCCTATAAATTCTATGTCTAGTCGTTGATTGACATGACATGCAACAAAGTTATTTCATGAGAATCGTCTGTATGTACAGCAGTTTTAGTGCAAGGGGATATCATTTTAATTGGTGTCTGACATTAGAGGGTGAGCGATCAACCGTATGAAATTAATTGCCTTTACTGTGGTGAAAACGCGGTATCTTAAGAATTATGAAGACTTGGAGGCATTACTATAATATCGTCTACAAAATATTATCGTTCACCGGTATCTGAAACCGAGAGCAAGGATATTTCGCGTTGCTGTAATGACTATAATCATGGTGACTGTACTCGTTCCGCAGGTAAATTGATGTAGTGCTCGAAAGAGAAGAATCTATCGCAAGAATGATAAACGACAATGATTTCAGTTTGCTTATCAATTTATGTGCAAGACAAATGTGCAATGTATTTGCGAGGCGATGACATCGTATTTACTGACATGTACTACATGGACTGAAAAGTCCCGGGATTTTTCAATACGTGGCGCCACTAGAAAATGAACATGATTCATTTCAAGAGGTTCGTCTGTCACTAGTTTATGTATGAATTTTCATGACATTTCGTTCATTCGTTTACAAGTTACAGTCGTTTAAGTGGCGCTACTTTCGCCTTTATTCTGTACCATCACGATAACGCACCATCACACATGTCCTTGAAAGCGATGGCCAAATTGGACCAATCATGATTCGAATTGGTTGCTCACCTACCGTATTCTCCAGACTTGGCCTCCAGCGACTATTATGTGTTCCCAAATCTCAAGCGGTGGCTCCAGGGAAAGAGATTCACATCGAATGAGGAAATCATCGCGGAAACCGAGGCGTATTTCGAAGGCTTGGACGTTTCGTACTACAGAAAGGGCATCGAAATGTTGGAAAATCATTATATCAAGTGTATCGCCCTCGAAGGCAACTATATTGAGGAATAAATATAACTTTGCCCAAAAAACGCTTGTTTTCATTTAAAATCCCGGGACTTTTCAGCCCATATAGTACTTCTTTGTTAAAAGTGTACACGTGTCAATTAAATATTCGCACGGTATATTCTAATTAAGCAATTATAACTATTTCGATATGTTCGATTTTAAAAGTAGCAGTTTAAGAAAAAAAAAATTTCAATTTTTTTCAATTTTTGTATACATTTATTAGACTTTTATAAATGCTATTTTATTTAAAATTGATAATATCCATTTTTTGTCAGATCAAAAGCCTTACTCAACACTTATTCATCGACTGGAAGGGATTGAAAATTTCCAAAGAATATGAGATTATGAAATTATACGCAAAGAACAGTAAACGATTTTGTGTAATGTATACGGATGAGAAGCAATGAAAAGAATGCTCTATACTGTTTTATTTCCAAAAGTTATGCATTTTTTTTTCACAAATTGTTCTTTGCACTAGTGATCTCTTTTTCACGTATCTCTAAATACATGTGTATCTCCAATACATGTTCAAAATCATGATTTATACTTTGTACATTGCAGTATATTGTATGTTAGGTAACTACGTTTATGTCACTATCTCTTGTGCCATTCGCACTTGACGCGGTATGGCCCCTTAATGAATCCCGTCTCATAATGCCTCCATATCCAGGATGCTATTTCGTGGAACTTCGGGAATATTTCTATAAAATCTTCTGGCATTCCATCATTGTTTGGGAAATAACTATAGTCGGAATAGTTGCTCACGATTATATGTTTGTGACTTTTGTCGAGCATGTTTGTAGCATGTTGGCTTTAGTCGGGTAAGGAAACTTGTGAGCTTGATAAAAAGAATATAATTTTTTATCAAGTTTTCTACGTAAAATAATAAAATTACTTAAAATAATTTGATATATAAATATATATCAAATTACTTATTTTATATTTTATATAAAATAATAAAATCAAAATTTTTTGAAAAAAGGAATTGAAAAATTTGTCTTCAGATAAAGGAAAAAGTATGATAAAATCTGCAACAATTTTTACTAATATTTTACTTTCGACTTTATTTGACAAATATAATTCAATTCTTTTGCACCAATCTAGTATCAAAATATTTTTACAATTTATCCGGAATGTCAGCAAAACTAAAAAGAGAAAAAGAGTGGGAGAGAAAGAAAGGAGTTGTTCAAATTGTTTGTAGATTCTATTTCGAAAATCTATTTAATAAAGATGACAAAACAATGAAAATTGCAAACAATTCTAATGAATAGAATTGTTTGAATAACAATGATTTATCGCGAAAAAATTGCATTCTTTGTAAACAAACATCAAGATGTTTTAAAGTAAGTATATAATATCATATATAAAAAATATCTTAAATTTAAAGATAAAATGTTCGTAAAAACTATTTTTACGAAGATTCCTTTTACGATTATTTTATTTTCCGTTTATCATAGATTTGTGGAACATATCGAAAACTTTCACTATACCTTTCGGCGCGCAAATGATCATAGTAACCATAGGATTAAGTATTAAATTACTGCAAGTATGTATTTATTTATGATAAAATTGTTTTTCATATTTTCTAAAACTTTCAGATTTTATTCTAAAGAGTAAAATTTCGTCCTTAAAGATTAAAAATTGAATTATTTTACTTAAGATGGCTTTAATTTTCATTCTGTAGAATTTCGCTTCAAAGAATTTAGAGAGCATATAAATAATTTTAAATTATAGTAGAGACTATAGTGGAAATATTTACGTTATACTTATTAATTAATAACGAGTTACCTACACTGTTAAAATTTGTTAAATATTTCTAATCTCGTTTTTTTCACGGAAGTTATAAGAAAGAATAAGCAAAAATGGAAAATGGAGAAATGAGTAAGAAACGGTGTTTATTTAAAATATTGAAATATGTTCATTTTTTTATTCGATTTTAAAGATATTAGATAGGAAGATATTGGCAAGATAACAGATTTTTAGTAATGGACTATATTTTAAAGTGTAATATATATATATATATATATATATAATAATGTCGATAGTGCGAGTTGCAAAAACAAATGAATTCGAATCTTTAACTGATAAAATTCGATTCAAGTCAAAATTATGCATCATCAGTACTGGCGGGTACGTCATATATCACAAGCTAATCGTAAAGGTTATAATGAAGAGTGTTTTAAGCGCCGGCAAGATCTATGTTTTGGTGGCAGGTTAAGCCTATTCTACAATGTACTTTTTTGTTTTCTATTTTCCGTTTTTTGCTATTTTTTACATCTTGTCTTTTTGATTCTTATTCGATTTTTGTTTTATGTCGTCCGAGATAAAAGTTAACGAATTTCGGAAGAAACAGAAAACACGTAGCAAAAAATTGTCGATAAAATGACTGATAAAAGAGGAAGCAAGAGGTAAAAAGTAAGAAACAGAAAATAAAGAGCACATTGTAGAATAGGCCTTAAGACCGCACCCTAGACTTTCATAATGCATAACACATAGTGCATGATTGAGCGAGTCAACTAATCAGAATCTTTCCTTTCTTCCTATATTCCATGGAAAAAAAGAATTTGAATTGATTGATTCCCTTATGCATTATGCATTATGCAGGGGTCTATGCTGCGGCCATTACCATGATAATATATGCAGAAATATCGTGTGCTTATCATAGTGTTTTTTTAACAAGATTTTTCTTATTTTGAATGTTGTAATCTTCGATGTCATACTTTACAGTGCTTACATTTATTGAATGCAACAGCGGAACAACAACGAGGCGATATTTACAGTGGCGTAAAAAATATCGCTTTGCTATGATTGATTGCTGTTTCGTTGCTTGATTACTTTGTTGCGTCCAATAAATCCAGTGTTGTTAAACGGACTGGGTTTCAGACGCATGCGCATTCAATGTAGCTTCAGTAACGTACCGATCACTAGTAAATCAGATCAGAAGATTATTAGTCGCCTATGAAAAATTTTTTCAAAAAAATTTTAATATATTTTACATATTTTACATATGTATACATATATAGAAATATATAGAAATACAATATATAGAAATATATATATTTAAATAATATTATTTATATAATATTATATATATGTATATGTATATAAAATATGTAAAATATACTAAAATTTTCAACTCTAAGCGATTAATGATCTATTTATTAGTGAGTAAGTTACTCCAGGACGCGGTAAGCTACATTGAACGCGCATGCGTTTGAAATCCGGCCCGTTTAACAAAGCTGAATTAAGCATTAGTCAATGACAAAGCATCAAGCTGATGCTATAAATCAAGCAAACGACCCATTTCATATTTTATGTACTTGGCGTCGCGACGTTAACACGTCCAAGGGTTAACACTTAGATAAAACGTTAAAAGTTAAAAAGAAGTTACAATGTTAATAACTTTTAACTTAACTTCATTAATTTTATAAATGCATTAATTATTAACTTAATTTATAATTATTTTCAAAATTTAATTTATTAACTTTATTAAATTTTTTTTAATACTAATATTTATTCTATAAAATCTTCTTTCTTAATTCTTAAACATCAGAGAATTAATTTAGAAAAAGCAACAATAATTTTGTGTATAGAGATCCTGTATAATAAGTCTCGCCATATTTTCAGATTTGATTGGCTAGCTAGATTTTATTAATTCTCGCTTTTATTTGACTCATATGAATTTTAGATGCTATAAATATTACATTTCAGCAATATAAATATAAAATGAGTTTCAGATGAAGAATTATTGTAAAACAGTGTTATTATATCCATTTTCTAAATTTTTACATATATTTTTTGTAACAAATATCTAGTCAACATAGTCGTAGTAAATAGTGTATTTCAGAACAAGTTAGATTGAAGAAAGTGCAAATATATCCCCTTTTCTCTCAGAAGTAGACAAAAAGGCTTTATGCGTTACCCTTGCTATAAATAAATTATATGTGAATAAAAAAATTAAATTTATCTAATAATCCCCCCCCCCCTATATTGCAATTTTTATTTAAATTAATTTCATTTTAAGAAAAATTATAAGACATATGGATGAACTGATCTCAAAAATAATTTTTTTCAAATTTAACTTTTTTTTTAAACTTAAGTTAATTCTATCTTAATTTAATTCTTACTAATTTAATTTTTGATTCTTAAATTTTTAACTTAATTTTATAAGCCATTAACTTTAACTTAATTTAATTTAAAAAAAAACGTTGACTTATCCAACCTTGACTGCGTTATTCAATATAGAAAAATTTAAAAAAAAAAGATACATACATATTGAATGTTTAAAATAATTCATATTGAATGTTTAAAATAATAATGTTCAAAATTATTTTAATAATATAAATATATTACATTCAATATAGTTTGCATTTTGGTTATTTTTTAATTTTTTAATTAAATTTTTACTAGATTGACATATACTATTGTATGTTTGAATTATATATATATATATATATATATATATATATTTCGTTCTTAGATATATACATATTAAATGTTTAAAATAATTCTTTAAAATTGTTTAATAGTATGAATGTATTACATTCAATATAAATTGCTTATTTTGATTATTTTTAAAATAAATTTTTAATAGATTGACATATGCTCTTGATGGAGCAAAAAATCCAAGCCACATAATAGATAAGGAGATTCAAGCGTGTCAATCTAGACTACATAAAAAAAAAAATATATATATATATATTATGTATAATCTATATATGTAGTCTAGATTATAGAATGTGGTGTGTGTGTGTGTGTATATATATACACACACACACACACACACACACACACACACACACACACACACACACACCACATTCTCTACAAAGGATTATGATTAATTCAATCTGCGAAGCGTACGAATCTCGATTTGAAGTCGAGTTTAAGAAGATATTGAATTGTAAAATCTGCTTTAAATTTTTGTCACACTGAAGATGATCTGATGTAAAAACGTCTGTACGTATTATATGTTTCTTTATTGTACGATAAACATATAAATATTGTATACCACATCAAGCGTGGTTTCTTTGCTTTTTTATATATTGATTATTTGATTTTTATTCGTTGGAGCCTAACACATTACTTGTATTTGTTAAACTTAAATAAAGAACTTATTTATTTCTGACATCCGAAACGATATTAATCATTGAATAGACAACTACATGTACATGATGATATGTATATGATGAACTACATATACATACAGATATAATATTTATTTTGCAACTAGGTATATACGTAACCACACATCTTGTCAGAGGAATCCTTACTTCTTTGAATATTCCGATCGATATATTCTGCGCGGAAATTATCTTATGCCTTGATAAGTACCTTTCACATTCACCTTTTAAACATGATGCAAAATTGCTATCAAAGGTTTCTATCATACGTAGTATTTTTCTTTATTACTCCTGCTAAAATATTGATTCGTTCTTCGAAGATAACGAAGATAAGATGAGAAGTTTAATCAATTGCGTATTGCCTAGGTAGAACCTTGCTTTGAAAATTATGGCATTGGTGTGGAAAGATTACTACAGTATTACAAAATGGTTATTGTTATTCTGCGGCCAGTGGCCTTATCAGAAAAACCGAGCGAGACTTTTTCAGTTGAGCACGGTGACTTTGGTCATTTTTTCGCTGATTTTTCCACAGGTTCCTTATAAAATTTTAATTATAATACGCAGTATATGTAACGTATCTATCTTTATTAAACTTGCCTAAACGACATATAATTCAATAAAATTCAGGACAGAATTCTTTTTATCATTTTATGAAATCATTGTATAAAAAATGTATTTTAAAATGCACGCTTATCGAAATATAAAATTAAAAATAGAATTTTATCCAAAACTGCATCGCAAATCATCTAAAGTGTGTTCTAGTAAGTATACTTCTAGGTGGCCCAAATTTTTTACTGCGATGGAAATGCGCGATGTATTCAATTGACCATACCAGTGCTTATGTTGATGGTTATGCTTCTGGTGAAACTATATACATGCCAGTTTAATAGTAGCAAAGTATGCCAATACCGAAATTTATGTTTGGTCAGAAAATATTTATTCAAATTTTCATTAGTCTTTGCGATCGTAGTCTTCTACGATCGTCGGACTCTTCCAAGATTTTACATTCATTGAAGATGTTTTTAGATCAAAAGTCTCACTGACTTTGTGTGTGATGATTGGGAGAAGTTGAATAGCGCGGAGGAATATGAAATTATGAAAAAATATGCCACGAATGCAAGATTGATTTCTTTCGCATATATCTGTAAGAATAAATCATTCAATATTATTTTTATTTTAATGAATGATGGACGATTATTTCGTTTTGTTGCAGTATATATGTACTCGTGCAGCAGTGCGTCTATATTATTTTCCCTTGTACCCAAATTGTTGAACATCGTATTACCCCTCAACGAATCCCGACCTATAATTATGCCTTTCGATGTTTATTATTTCGTGGACGAAGAGAAATATTATTTCTACATTATATTTCATATATATATGAGCATAATTATATCTTTTACGACGGCAACCGCACACGATTGCACGTTTTTTATTTATATTGAGCATGTCTGCAGCCTTTTTGCTGTGACTGAGTAAGGAAAACAATTTTTTTTAAATTGTTTCTCTCACGACTCATTGAGAGATCGAAACTATCCCTTAAATGTTCACAGATTTCGTCTTGAAACTTTATCACATAAGGATCGCAACGACGCGAATAATCTTTCGTATAATCGGAAAATCATTGTCTTCATCCATGCACACTGGCGAGCTTTACGGTAAGTGCACAATATTGTATTATGTAGAATATGTACTACAGATTTAAAGAAAAAATGATCAAAAATTGTACTGATATAAGTTTCACAAAATTTGTTTCCATTGGACAGTTTCGCGAAAATTCTTGAAGACATCTTTTGCACTGCTTTCGCAGTACAAATGTTGATAGTTGTTGTAACATTGAGCATTTCTCTGGTACAAGTACGTATATATCTATTTGTTGTTGTAATTCAACTTGATATCCGCATATTTTGTGCGATGTTATTTGTCGTTCATATTGCATTACTTATAGTTATATAATTAACAGCATTGTGCAACGTTTTTAAACGTTCTCATGTTTCTGACATATAATTCTAACCTTTCTCGTCGATTATGAAACTATATTTTATTATTATTTAAATACTCTAGCTGTGTTACATGTTACAAGTTTTCGAGAAAACCAAGCGAAAAATTAAAAAATTATTTTTTATCACTTTCAAAGTTATTAAAAAAACGGAATGTCATAGAAATTCGATTATTATTGGAAATCATTTATCATATACTATAAAACAAAATCCTTGTTGTACAGTATGTTTACTGAAGCAAGAGATTAAAATATGGTATGTTCTTTTTTGCGTTTAAGATTACGTTACTGTACGGCGACATTAATGCAATGTTGAGATATCTAATGTATATCTTTGGTCAAGTATTACACACGTTTTGTTTCAGTCTACAAGGACAGAGATTGATCAATCACAGCATACAATTGCACGACAAAATGTAAGATTTTAATAATTTAAATGTAGTGAAATTGCAAATTTGCTGACGACTGATATACAAAGATGTTGTAGATACAATTCTTCCTGGTATGAAATACCTGCGGAATCACGAAAGCTGCTTTTGTTCGTAATGCAAATGTGCATAAAACCCCGTTTTTTGAGCGCCGGTAAGATTTATGTTTTCTGTTTGGAGAGCTTCACCATGGTAAAGATTATTTACGAAACTTATTACTTCTTGTTTCTTTGAAATTTTTCTTAAGAATATTGGCACTTATTTTGTCATCAGATATCAAAATTACTTATCCTTCTCTATATATCGGCCCACTAAGTTTCGGGCTGCTTTCTCCTTCACCTCTGTCAAATATTTTAATTCCCTTTCTGATTCAATAAAAATCTCTCCCTCTCTATCCTCCTTTCGTTCTGTTGTCTCGCGTTTCATTGCGTCATAGTTTTAAACGAGACTGATGTAATTGTGTTTGCGAGTGTATGTGAGGGAGTTTGTGCGTGCGTGCGTGCATGTGTGCGTGCGTGCGTGCGTGCGTGCGTGCGTGCGTGCGTGCGTGCGTGCGTGCGTGCGTGCGTGTGTGTGTGTGTGTGTGTGTGTGTGTGTGTGTGTGTGTGTGTGTGTGTGTGATTTTAGCTATTAATTTATCTCTTATTGCATTATTGTCTTATTCTAATTTTATTATTGGTAGGCTTTGTAATAGCAATTCTACTGATGCCTAACTATTTACAAATTACTATTGTCTATTTACTTATGTTTATGTTAATCTATATAGTCTATTGTATCATACTTTATGTCTATTACTCTGTTAACATGTATGTTTTTCATATAGCTTTACAATAAACTAAATTAAATTAAATTAATTAAATTATATTACAGGTTATGCAATCTTCGGTGTCGTATTTTACCGTACTTGTATCCTTCCAATGACCAATGGTCAATATATAATTTGGGTAGTATCTGTGCAATCACAATTATATTATAGTAGAAACTGCAATAAAAATAATATTTACATTATACTTATTAATTCGTATCAATTAAATACACTATTAAAATATCTTTATTTAATGTGTTGTTTTTCATGGAAGTTACAAATTATAAGAAGGTATAAACAAAAATGAAAAATGGAGAAATGGGTAAGAAACGGTGTTTATTTGAAATATTGAAATATATTCATTTTTTATTCGATTTTAAAGGAAAGATATTAGGTGGGAAGATATAGGCAAGATAATAGATTTTTAGTAATGGTCTGAATTATATATTTTGATCTAAAATAATACGTAGTAATGTCGATAGCATAAGTTGCAAAAATAAATGTATTCAAATTCTTACCAAATTCTAACCAATAAAATTCGATTTAATGTCAAGCCAAAGTCACGCATTATCGATACTGGCGGGCATGTCATGTGAGGTCACAGAAGCTAATCATGATAGTGATAATGAAGAGTATACAACCAAGTTCTTTAAGCACCTACAAGATCTATGTTTTCTGTCTGGTGAGCTTTTTATCATGGTATTACACATAGAATTAGCGTGTACTTGTTGTAGTTATGTTTCTTTATCGAAACATAATGCTCTTATCATGGTATTACACATAGAATTAGCGTGTACTTGTATGTAGTTATGTTTCTTTATCGAAACATAATGCTCTTATTTTGAAGAAAGATTCGACAAATTTCGATGTCATACGGTGTTCGCGTACGTTTAGTAATCCGTTGTTTATGCATCTGATGATATTATCTGGTCGCATTCGTCAAAAAAAACAATATCATATGTCTTTAATTCTTCTAATATAGATAAATTCCATTGTTTATCATTTTTTTATTGAAATTACACGTAAATTAACTTTGTTTTATGTATTTTGAATATTTGCGTAAAAAGTGACTATATAACAAACAATCTTTTCCAAAAATGTTAGACACCTTATATTTTTTCATTTATCTAGAATTCTTTTTCTTATTCTACTCTATTATTTGTATTTTTATTATTACTTATTGGTTACCATTATACGTAAATTTAAAAGGATTTTAAATAAAGAATAGTTCACCGCGAATGCCATAAACCGAATTTTTAGCTAAATTTTTATACATATAATAATTAATAAAATATATAATATTTTTTGTCAAGATGGTATATATTCTCAGCTGTCTGAGGATAAATAGAATAAGTTTTCAGACAGTAAAAAGAACATAGACAATTCGAATAATAAATTATTACATTTTATTTTTCAAAATAGTCCTTCACATGACATCTTCTCGTTATAACACTTCAAAACTTTCTTTAAAGTCCATAGTTAGAATGTTATTCAAAATATTAGTTCCTCTGAATTCTCGTCATATTGAAAATGTTTACTTTTTTATTATGCTATTTTAAAAACATCAATCTGATAAAATCAGATCTGGTAATAAGATAAACTTAACAATTATTTTCTATTGATGTAATTACTTTATTGAGGAAGATATTTTTAAGATATTTTTTCGCGATTTTTTTTTGAATTTTCAAAACTGGCTTTTTCGGATTTCATTTTGTTCTCAAAGCTCATAATTATCTTAAAGAAAAATAATACTTCATTCAAGACTTCGAGAACATTCAGAAAAATGTGACGAGTTCTCTAAACAGTAGTTCCAACTGCGGAATTAAAAAAATGTTTTGTAGAATATTTATAACAAAGATGAAGAGTACTGATGCCATGGAAGACTACTTTGGAAGATAAAATATAATATAATATTCGGAGAGATCTGTATTATTTTATTGCCACAGTCCGAAAACTTTGTTGTAAGGCTATGTATACCTACATCGATTTTAGTGTCAATCTTTTCAGAGTCACAAACTGATGCCACTATTTGCGAAGTTGGTTATAATTTATATACATATAATTTATATACATATAATTTGAAATATTTCAAATATTATTTACTACATACAACCTTATGTAGTATTAATGTATTTTTATATAGAAAAATTTATAAAGAAGAAATTATCTTCGACACTTGTTTCGTAGCGATACTGAACATTGAATAACAATGTATAGGCAACTAAGTACACGTAAATACATTTTGTCAGAAGAATTCTTATTTCCTTGAACATTTCGATCGACGTTTTGCGCGGAAGAAAATTACCCCATCGTTCCGTTGATAAGTTATCTTTCACATTCACTTTTTATCAAGCGTGACACGCAAAATTGCTGTCAAGGGTTTCCATCGTACATAGCATTTCTTTCTATTACACCTGCTAAAATATTAATTCCTCATATCAAAGACGAGACAAGAAGTTTAGTCAATTGCGTGTTGCCAAAGGTAGAACGTTACTTTGAAAATTATGGCATTCGTGTGGAAAGATTA
The DNA here is from genome assembly GCF_000143395.1 of Atta cephalotes. NCBI lineage: Eukaryota > Metazoa > Arthropoda > Insecta > Hymenoptera > Formicidae > Atta > Atta cephalotes. Next base: position 1,949,794 of record NW_012130096.1, read on the forward strand.
TTATAGTATTACAAAAAGATTGTTATTATTCTGCGGCCTGTGGCCTTATCAGGAAAAACGAACGAGGCTTTTTCGAGTGCATTCGTTGACTCTGATGATTTTTTTGCTGATTGCTCCGCAGGTTCATCATAAAATTTTTACAATTCATTGCACTAGATATAAACAGGTTGCATAAAAAAAAATTAATTGAAGTATGCAGTACGTAACGTATCTATATCTTTGTTACGCTCACTTTATAGGCAAAATATTACTCGACAAAATTAAGGATAGATTCTTTTTATTATTTTTAGTATTAACGAAAGGAATAAAAAATATATATTAAAATGTATGCGTATCAAAATAAATGGCAGATACAATTAAAAACAGAATTTTATCAGATTTTATCTGCGAAACTACACTATAAATCGTTTAAAGTTACATCTAATAAGAATACTTCCAGGTGGCCCAATTTTTTCATTGCAATGGAAACGCGCGATGTATTAAACTGACTATACCGATGTTTATGTTGATGATTACATTTCTGGTGAAACTATACACATGTCAAATTAACATTAGCAAAGTATACCATTACCGAAATTTATATTAAATATTTGATCGAAAATTATTCAAATTTTTATTATCCTTTGCGATCGCGATCGTCTTCGATCGTTAAACTATCCGATATAATTCAACATTCATTGAAGATATTTTTAGATCAAAAGTCTTACTGACCATATATGTGATGATTGGGAGAAGTTGAATAGCGCAGAAGAATATGAAATTATGAAAAAGTATGCCACGAATGCAAAATTGATTACTTTCGCATATTTGAGTAAGGATAAATTGCTTCGTATTCTTTTTATTTTAACGAATGATGAACGATTATTTCGTTTTTGTTGCAGTATATGTTTTTTCTTGTTGCGGGGGATATACATTATTTTCCATTATTCCAAAATTATTGAACATCGTGTTACCCCTCAATGAATCCCGGCCTGTAAATTTGCCCTACCAGGCTTATTACTTCGTGGACAAAGATAAATATTATTTCTACATTATATTTTATGTTTGTGTGTTCGGGTCTGTAGCTACTATGATGGTAATCGCGCACGATTGCATTTTTTTTATTTACATTGAACATGTCTGCAGTCTCTTTGCTGTGACTGGGTAAGAAAAACTATTTTTTTTTACGTTGATTCTATCACGACTGATCAGGAGAGCGGAACTACTGCTTAAATATTTACAGATTTCATCTTGAAACTTTATCATTTAATAACCATAATGATACGAATAATCGTCTAGATGATCGGAAGATCTACAATCGAAAAATCGCTATTTCTATTCATGCACACTGGCGAGCTTTACGGTGAGTACACAATATTGTATTAAATAGAATGTATATCATACATTTAAAGAAAAAGAGAGAGACAAGAAATTGTACCAAAAGTATCACAAAATTTGATTCCATTGGACAGATTCGCGGATATTCTTGATGACATCTTTTGTACTGCTTTCGCAATACAAATGTCGATAGTTACTGTAACATTGAGTATTACTCTGCTACAAGTACGTATCTATCTATTTGTTGTTGCAATTTAACTTGATATCTGCATATTTTGTGCAATGTTATTTGTCAGTCGTGTTGCATTACTCGCAGTTATATAATATGATTAACTGCATATGATTAATTGTGTAAGATTTTTAAACTTTTTTCATGTTTCTTGATATATAATTCTGATAGGTTTTTCTGATATATTATGAAATTGTATTTAAAATTTTCTAGCATATTACAGACTTTCGAAAATCGAACGAAAAATGAAAAAATTGTTTATTTGTTTAATTTTAATGATGCGACCTCGTGCTATATAATCAATCTTTCCCCCGAAATATAGAATATATATTTCGCGGGAATTATAGATAATTTTAATTAATGACTGCATAAACGTACTATAATTAAATAATTAACTATTATGTAACCGATTATGACTCTTTCAAATTTATTTTTATTTTCAATTGTGTAAGTTTTATGTTTTACACTGAGGATGATTTGATGAAGATTGTAACGTTTGTATATTAAATGTTTATATCGCTTGAATTAAAGATAGATTAATTATTTTTATAGCAATTAACAACTAGCACACTTGTAGTTTTTTCTTTTATAATTTTATTTTTTAGAAAATATTATTTTTTGGTCACTCCTGAAGTTGTAAAAAAATGAAATACGTCTTAAAAATTCATCATTATCGAAAATCACTTGCAATTTACTATAAAACAAAATTCTTGTTGTATATTAAATCAAAAGAATAAAATATCATATTCGTCGTGTTTAAGGTTGCCTTATTATATGGCGAAATTAATGAAACGTTGAAATATCTGGCGTTTATCTTTGCTCAGGTGATACACACGTTCTGCTTCAGTATACAAGGACAGAGATTGATTGACCACAGCTCACAATTAAGCGATAAAATGTAAGACTTTAATCACTTAAAATCGGTAAAATCGAAAATTGATTAACGACTGAGATTCAAAATCATTATAGATACAATTCTTCTTGGTATGAAGTTCCTGCAGAATCACGAAGGCTGCTTCTGTTCATGATGCGAAGGAGCGTGCAACCCTGTTTTTTGAGCGCTGGCAAGATTTATGTCTTCTCTCTTAAGAGCTTTTCCACAGTAAATGTTATTTACGAAATTTATGTTATTTACGAAATTTATGTTACTATATGCTCCTATGAAGTTTCTTCTAAGAATACTGGCACTTATTTTAAAGGTTATGCAGTCTTCAGTGTCGTATTTTACTGTACTTGCATCCTTCCAATAATGAATGGTCAATATGAATTTGGATAGTACCTGTATAACCACAATTATATTATAGTAATGGAGATCGTGCAGTAGAAATAATATCTACATTATACATATTAATTATGCTAAAATTATATTACACACTGTTAAAACACCGTTATTAAATAAACTTTTAATCTCATTTTTTTAGTTAGACTTTATGAGAAGATATAAACAAAAATGAAAATGGAGAAATGGGTAAGAAATGGTATTTATTTTAAGTACTGAAATAAAGGGTCTTTCAATAAGGACGCTCGATTTTTAAATGTAAATAAAACAAGTTGTGTGAGATATCCACTCAATTTTTTTTTATTTAAAAGAATTTTATGGCATTAAATATGGAATATATTGTCGCTCAAATGTCCGCCACGGCTTCGCTTGGTGACACGTATTCGGACGATCCAATTTTCAATGACTTTCTCGCAATCTCAAAATCTGGCTGGAATTTGCTGGATAGCGTTTGTTATGTTGACTTTGAGAGCAATTATTTGCGGTTTATTTGTCTAGACCTGCGATTTAAGATAACCCCAAAGGAAGAAGTCTAAAGGTATTAAATCGCACGATTTCAGTGGCCAGTCACGTCGCCGCCGCGCGAGATAACCATGCCCTCAAATCGCTGGTGCAGAATGTCCATCGTGGCATGCGGTGTGTAGCACGTAGCACCATCCTGTTGGAACATGTTATCGATATCCATATCATCCATTTTAGACCACAAGAAGTTGCTTATCATTGATCTGTAGCGCTCGCCGTTGACGATTATGGCAACGCCCGCTTCGTTTTGGAAAAAGTACCGATGATTCCGCCAGACCAAAATCCGCACCAAACAATGACTTTCTCGGGATACATTTGGAACTGGTGTATCTTGCGTGGATTGATATCGTTCCAAATTCGATAATTTTGCTTGTTCACATATCCATTCATCCAAAAATGGGCCTCATCGCTAAAGATGATTTGTTTGGCGAAATTTGGATTAACTTTCAACTGCTCCAGAACCCAATCAGCGAACACACGGCGTTGTCGTTTACTTTAAATTCCTGGGTCAGTTGAATTTTATAGGGGTGCAGACCCAAGTTCCGACGCAAAATTCGCCAAGTTGAAGTCGCAGAAAGGCCAAGTTCTTGTGAACAATGAGAAATTGACCGCCTCGGGTTTTCCTGTACACTCACACACAGCAGCGATGTTTTCAGCAGACCTTGCGTTTCGGCGACGTACTGATGTTGGCTGATTATTTATCGAACCGGTTGACTCGAATTTGGTCACCAAACGTCGAATAGTCGACTCGGCAGGACGGTTGTGGCGAGGATAAAAATCACGTAATGCACAGAACATTTCTCGAACGGAACACTGATTTTGATAATAAAATTTTATTATTTGCACACGTTGCTCAACATTGACCTTCCATGGTGATTTGTCATACACTACTAAACAATTCACAACAAATTTGACAGATGTCACTTTAACAATATGACTACTATGATCTAACAAATTTCGAGCGTCCCTATTGAAAGACTATACGTTTATTTTTCATTCGATTTTAAAAGAAAAATATTAGGAAGGAAGATATTAGGCAGGAAATTGTTTTTTAATTATAGATTGGATTATATTTGCATCTAAAGTAATACATAATATTGTCGTTAGCGTGAATTCAAATCCTTAATTGATAAAATTCGATTTAATGTTAAGCCAAAATCATGCATTATCGGCTAGCATGTCATACAAGACAGAAATTAATCATGATGATGATGAAGAGTATACAATCGAATTTTTTTAAGTACTGATGAGATCTATGTTTCTATACTGCCTGAGACAGTCTTTACCATGTTAATACGCGGAATTATGGTGTTTGTCATAATATTTCTTTTACGAAACATAGCTCTTGTTTTGAAGATTTTGCAAATATTGATGTTGATTATATTTTACGGTGCTATTATTCATTTAGTAGCTCTTTATACATCTGATATTTCTCGGTAGCACTTATCGAAAAAAATAATATCATATGTCTTTAATTCTCCTAATACAATTAAACACTCCTAATTTCTTTGTTTATCGTTAATTTTTTATCAAAATTATGCATAAATTGACTGTTGTTATGCATATCTTGATCTCTTTAATATTTCGTTTAAACAATCTTGATAAGAAATGTAAAACATATTCTTATTTTTGAAATGTAAAACATATCTATATTTTTTCATTTCTGAAATCCTTTTACCTTCACTGCTCTTTATTTAGTCTTTTTCAGGAATAAACTATAACTCTATACGAAAATAATTTAAACTAATAATTCAAAACATTCTATATTCTGATATTATATATTATATTTTAGTTTATTATATTTTAGTTGAACAATGATAATGAAGTTAACCATATTGATTGTCTTAATTTTGGTTCGTTCAATTTTTGGTATACCTTCTATTCATTTATATTTGCTACGCATATTATACAAACAAGAATTTGATATGAATTTTTAATTTTGATACTATTTTATATATTGGTTATAAAATGTCTAATGTTTTAATGTAACACTTTAAAACTTCTCTTAAAGTCCGTAGTTTGAATGTTATTTAAAACATTAGTTCCTCTAAATGTTTTCATCGTCTTGAAAATATTTACTTTTTATCATACTTTTAAGAAACATTAAATCCGATAAAGCCAGATCTGGTAATAAGATAAGTGGCTAATCTTAACAATTCTTTCATTGTTAAGATGGACTAAGAAAGAGGTTTTTAAGACTAGCCATTTATTTTACTCATCAGAACTGGCTCTTTCGAATTTCATGCTGTTCTCAAAGCGAAATCATTATAAAAATACTTTTTTATTGTTCAAAACTTCGAGGACATAAATTTGAGTGCTCTAGATAGCACTCCAACTACTTAAATTAAAAAAAGTTTCAACGTTTTATAATAGAGATATGTGATATATATTGATATCATAAATCTACTTTGAAAGACAAAATAATGTACAATAAACAAATTTAAGTGGCTAAAATTTAAAAATAATATTACAAAGAGAGCATACACCACTACGCAAAGTCTTATGAGCGAAACAATATATACGGTCATGCGCTCGAAAATTTCCTTGTTCCAGTGTCCGGAAATCCAAAATCTAAAAATGCTGATATAATTTCTGAGATTACAGAATAAAAAAAAATAATTCGTTACCCTCCGAATAATGGCAAACGCCCACACCCCCGATGTCGCCCGACCATGCACTCGAAAATTTCCTACGCTTGTCAGCAGCGAAGCTTTTTCGAGTGAATTTGATAATTATAATCACTGACTTTATCGCTGGCCGTTTTACAGGCTCCAAAAAAATTTCTCATAAAATTTCCAAAAAAATTTCTCATAAAATTTTTAATGTAGATTTGAATATACATTTAATATACTAGTTTTAAATTTTATGACATATAAAAAAGTTAATTAAAATACACACCGATGTGAATGAACCTGGCGCTCAACTTTATCAAAAATAAAAATTAATACTACAGGCCGTTTGTACTTCGTTTGTACTTGTTTGTACCGATCATTATTTCGTTTGTACCTCAAACAGTTAAACAAAAAGTGAAAAATAAAAAATGGCCAGCGCGCAACTTTAAAATTTTTTAATTTCGTTTATGCCATTCGAAAGAGAATCGTTTGTACTCGTTTGTATCTCTCTTATTTTCGTTTGTACCTCAAAGGGTTCGGAGATACAGCGCGTTTCAGTTTTTGCGCAACTCCTACATAGCAAATTTAGCGAATTTTAAAGATATCGAAATGGGATCATCGGCATTCGAAAGAGAATCGTTTGTACCCGTTTTTATCTCTCTTACTTTCGTTTGTACTTCAAAGGGTTCGGAGATACAGCGCGTTTCAGTTTTTTGCGCAA
>NW_012130096.1:1957339-1962790 GCF_000143395.1 Atta cephalotes
GTTGCGCAAAAACTGAAACGCGCCGTATCTCCGAATCCTTTGAGGCACAAACGAAAGTAAGAGAGATACAAACGAGTACAAACGATTCTCTTTCGAATGCCATTGGTCCCATTTCGTTATCTTTAAAAATGACCGACTTACCCTCTTGACGCATTTATGAAATTTTGAAATCGCTGTATCTCCGAACCCTTTGAGCTACAAATGAAAATAAGAGAGATACAAACGGGTACAAACGATTCTCTTTCGAATGGCATAAATGAAATTAAAAAATTTTAAAGTTGCGCGCTGGCCATTTTTTATTTTTCACTTTTTAATTGTTTTGTTTAACTGTTTGAGGTACAAACGAAATAATTATCGGTACAAACAAGTACAAACGAAGTACAAACGGCCTGCAGTATTAATTTTTATTTTTGATAAAGTTAAGCGCCAGGTTCACATCGGTAAAATACACAGAGTACGGAAGACCGGAATCAGTAAACTATAGAGGTAAGTAGAATAATCGAGGCTACCTTATAAACATGAGACACGCGTAATTGTGTCTGAATACTCAGCGGCGACTGTCGCTCAATCTGTTGTGAGATCTCGGGACGGACGCGTCTGTATTAGAAATTACGCTACAATTTAAAAAAATCGTACACGTAAGTGAATATTTTTATTTTTAAAGTTTTTATATATAATTGTCTAAAGATATTTGATTTCCATTTATATAGTAAATGTAGTTCTTACTTAACAAAGTCCAACAGATTTTTTTTATTTATCTGTCTTTGTATCGTATAATGTCCATATTTTTAAAAAATGAATGGATATATGACTAATTTAGTGACGATTCTGATAGTACCTACTCTTAAATTTCTTGGAATGAAATCTCACTATAAAAGAGTGAAAATACAGTCAATTTTGAAAAAGAGTGAAAATGTTTCACTTCTTGAAAAAAGAATGACAATGTTTCATACTTCTAAAGAGATTTAGTGGAAAATGTTATAAGTTTGGTTCCCTCACGTCACGATATGTTCATATATCCTTCTTTTTTTTTGTAAAATTACTTTTAAGTGTAATAGAAATAGTAATAATAATGTGAAAACATTAAGAATAATTAAAAAGATAATTTTATAAACATGTATAGACATACTACCTTGATCAAAAAGTTTCCCGAATTCATTCAGAAAATTCAAAATACAAGTTTTATTCATCAAAAGTGATTGTCCCCTTCAAAGTATTCCCCATCGACTGCAACGCATTTAAGCGCTTGATCCAGCTCTCGAAACATTTCTGGAACTCTATTGTCGGTATAGCCATCAGAGCCGTCTTCGATTTTTCCATTATCTCCTTTCGGCTGTTAAAACGCGTTCCCTGTAATGGTTTTTTGATTCGATCGAACAGAAAAAAATCAGTTTCTCAACATTTCCAAAGTTTTCACACCATTGAATCCATTTTTAAAAATTTAATACAAACTCGTTGTTGCAAATTCAACTCCATTTTTAAAACTGTCGAAAAATCGAAAATACGTGCAGAGGTAGATGTACTCAAGACGGCGTAACTTTTACAAGCTATGGTGAAATTTGGTGGGAATGTCAATGATAGATGTGGCAACCTAACCAAAAAAACAGAACTCAAATCAGTTGACTCAGAGCATCACCTAGTGATAATTCCGAGAACTTTTTGCTCAAGGTGGTATTCTAAATAAAGGGTAACTTATTATAACTGTAATTCGGATAACTGTGATTCGGATTAGATTAAAGATGTTATTTATCTAATACAAAGTTATACTTTTTTATTTTATAAATATATTTGTGTTTAAAATGCATTTTTATAAAAGTTTTACAAATACATTTATGTTTAAAATACACTTTTATGAAAGCTTTGTAAAGATTAAATATACACCTTTTATTTAATTAAAATAAATTAAATAAATTAAATTTATTAATTAAATTAAATATTAATCTTTTTTAATAATGTTAATCAAGTCATCCCATACCATTAATCACCTTATCGCGGTCTAGTTCAATCAGATTGAATGCATTAGAAAAATACATTTTTTTCATATAGTTATCTCTTATTATTAAACAATTTTCTCTTATTAAAATATTATTAAAATATTATTATTAAAATATTATTAGATAGTCAAATGTATGTAGTAATTGTGTCATGTAGTCAAATGTATGTAGTAGTGTAGAATTCATTTTTTGATAAGTAATCTCTTAATTTCGTGTGTGTAAATTCGAAACTGAAAAATGAGTCTACTATCCCCGATCTTCCCTATATATAACATAGTTTATTTTGTCGAATTATATCTATTAATTTCTATAAAGCGATAATTATTTCATAAAATAAAAAATATATATTAATATAATGCACGCGTATCAAAATACATGGCATATAAAAATAAAATTATAAATTTTTCCTGCAGAAACTGCATCATAAATCGTCTAAAATAGGTAAGCTTCTTTTAGGTGGCTCAAATTTTTCTGTGACGGAAACGTGCGATGTATTCTATTAATTATATCCAGCGTTGATGGTTATGACTTTTGTCTTGAAAATATGCACATGTCAGTTTAACAGTAATAAAGTATGTTAATAACAGTAATAAAGTATGTTATACCGAAATTATTATAAATTGATCAAAAAATGATTATTTTATTATACTCTTCTTTTATTATTCTTATTTTATTATTCTTCGTGATCCGGTCTTTTATGATTGTCGGATTAATATCAACATTAACAGTGTTCCTAGATTTCTAAAAAATCTTACTGCGACGATTAGGAGAAATTGAATAGTGCGGAGGAATATAAAATTATGAAAACGTAAAATTGTTTTCTTTGGCATATTCCTATAAGGATAAATTCGATATCATTTTTATTTTAATGGATTTAACGGATGAATTAACGGATGATTATTTGATTTTTTTACAGTATTTGCTTTTGTGGGTATTATATTAATTACCCTCGTATCTAAATTACTGAACATCATGTTACCTCTCAATGAATCCCGATCTATATCTATAACGCTTATTACTTTGTGGAAAATATTACAAAGAAAAATATTATTTCTACATTATGTTTATTGTGTGCGTGCGGATAGTTCTAATTGCCGTACTCGCACACGATTGCATGTTTTTGGTTTACAGCGAACATATCTGCAGTCTCCTTGCTTTGGTTGGGTACGAAAAACCAGTATTTTTTTTGCTATGTTTCAACATGATTGATTGGGAGAGCGAAGTTGTCGCCTAAATACTTGCAGATTTCATCTTGAGATGGTATCATGTAATAGTCGTAACGATGCCGAGAATAATTATCCGAATGATCGAAAAATCTACGATGACGGAAAATCTCCGTTATGCACACTGACGCTTTATGGTGAGCAATATTACATTAATTAGAACGTGTGCACACATATAAAGAAAAAAAAGAAATTATCTATTTGTACTTTAAAATTGTTTTCATCTGGGCAGATTAGCAGAGATTTTTGAAGACTTCTTTTGCATTGCTTTGCCGTACAAATGCTGATAATAACTGTAATAATGAGCATTATTCTACTATAAGTACATGCAGTTTATTTATCATTGAAATTCAACTTGGTATTTTTATTCGCGTATTTCATGTTATTCGCAGATTGTCTTACGTTACTCACACTTATATGGTTAATAGTTAAGAGACTAAAGCGAGAGATTAAAATATCATATTTTGTTTAAAGTATCGTATTTTCGATTATTCGTATTACAGATTAACGAAATTAGGGAAACGCTGAAGTATATGATATATATCTTTGCTCAAATGTTACAAACGTTTTGCTTCAGCTGCAAGATCAGAGACTGATTCATCACAGCGTGCAATTGCGTGACAAAATGTAAGACTTTAATCACTTAAATTTGGTGAAATTGAAAATTTGCTGATGACTGAAATACAAAGTTGTTGTAAATATAATTCCTCCTGGTACGAAATACCTGCGAAATTACGAAGGCTGTTTTTGTTCGTGATGCGAAGAGCATGCAATCTTGTTTTTTGAGCCAGCAAGATATATGTTTTCTCTCTGAAGAGCTTCTCCTGGTAAATGTTATTTACGAAATTTATGGTTTTACATAGTTCCTTTTAAGAATACTGGCACTTATTTTAAAGATTATACAGTTTTCGGTTGTTGTATTTTACCGTGCTTGTATCCTTCCAATGATCAATAGTTAATATTATAGTTTGGATAGTATTTGTGCAATCACAATTATATTATTATATAAATAGAGATTGTGCTGGGAATAATACTTATATTAACTTATTAATTATAAACATAATTGTAAACATAATACTTATACTATTAAATTTTTATTAAGTATATTTTTAAATCTCATTGTTTTATGAAAATTGCAAGTTATAAAAAGAAATAGAAAATGCAAAATGAAGAAATGGATAAAAAACTGCGATATTTATTTGAAGTATTGAAATATGTTTGTTTTTCGTTTAGTTTTAAAGAGATAGGAAGACATTGGGAGAAATAATAAATTTTTAATAATAAACTAGGTAATTAACTGAAGAAATTTGATTTGCTGTCAAGCCAAAATTATCGGTACTGACAAACATGTCATCTAGTCTAAAACGTCACACCACTCTCATCAGGGATTCCTTGATACTATCACCACAAAAACCAACATCAAAGTTAAGCTGAAACAGAAGTAAGTCTTGATTTTTAATTTCCCTCTTATTAGTAAAGTCATGTTACAGCATCAACCACTTGATATACTACATCGTTTAGATATTTCATAGGAATTTTGAGACTGTCATTCTTTCTTTACAAAAAGTATAATATTATTAAGAAGAAAGGCTGTGGAATGGATGTATCATACTGTCAACGATAATCCTTTTGATGACTCCTAATGTTGAACTTGAATCCGTAAGTTTTTCTAACGGGATATGTACCTTATTATGTAAGCAGGAAACATTTAAAAATATTCCGACGTTGTAACATCAGTCTTCTTACTAGGACATGAACATATGTGCATGAGTTTCAAACAAGACAAAATGTCTGTCACGTTTCTATTGCAGATTGAGCGTAATTGTATTTAGCTGTCTTTGAATATTGCAGAAGATATAATGTCTTTTCAATTTATCAAAATTGAAAGAAAATTTATTTTTGCTATCCGATATAAAATAGATATAATATTTAAGTTTTTCAAAACCACTGTGCTTTCAAACAATGAGAAAATACTTTTACACAAAGTTTACCGGTACATTTTGGCATCTGGAAAATTGTCACATCATCTTTTCTTACGTTCTTTTATAATTATTTCCAAGTAGCATAGCAACGCCTGCAAAATGTTAAAAAGTGCTTTTATATATATATATATATATATATATATATATATATTACTTTCTTTACTTCGTTACTTTAATTATTATGTAGTTAGTGTATCGTACTTAGACGTACTAGTAAAGTAAATTAATTTAATTAGTTAGTTAGTAGTTAGT
>NW_012130096.1:1962810-2012503 GCF_000143395.1 Atta cephalotes
TACACTACTACTACTTTCTTTTCTTTACGTTTACTTTAATTTAATTATTACTAAGTAGAATAGACACGCTCGACAAATAAGTTAAAGTAGTATTTATTATATATATATATATATATATATATATATATATACTTCTTTTATCGCCTTTTTAATATATGTAGGTAATGTGCTACTTGAGCTGAAGTAATAATTATTATTGTAGTAGTATTGTAGTAATATTATCAGTTTCCTAACTATTCATTGTTATTTCTTTAACAAGATTAAGAATCTTGCTGCACGTATTTATTCAAGATAAAATTGTTTTCCATATACAAGTTATTAAAAAACATTGTTTTTTTATATCAAAGATCATTCAGCACAATAGCGATATTTTAGAATCAATAAGATTCGTATTGTGTCTATGTTATTTGAAAATTATGGTATTTGTGTGGAATGATTACTACAATGTTACAAAAAGGATTTTGTTGAAGAAATGGATAAGGAACAGTAATATTTATTTTAAATGTTGAAATGTGTTCATTTTTTTGTTCAATTTTAAAGGAAAGTTATTGCGCGAGATAACAGGTTTTTAGTAATGGACTAGGTTTTATTTGCATTTAATATAGTACATAGTAACGTCGTTAGCGCAAGTTCACGAAAACAAGTGAATTCAAATTGTTAACTAATGAAATTTGATTTAACGTCAAGCAAAAATCACGTGTTATCGGTATTGGCGAGCATGTCATCTTGCCAAAACAGTCATACTACTTGTCAATGATTTTCGATTCGTGATTATCATTACAAAAATCAAAATCGTCAAAGTTAAGCTCGAATAAAAAGAAATAAATCTTAAATATCTTAAACATTTAGTCTGATAACTTATTCATCTATATTAATAAAATCTTTTTCGTGTAAGGCGAAAGTTGTATCGCAAAATATTATCAACTTTTTCCAAATATTTTATAACAATTAAAACGAATGTTACATTGCAGCGTCAACGAGTATACCATTCGTTTGGATATTATCGTAAGAATTTTGGGATCGTCAACACTTTCTTCATAAATAAAAAAATGTAACAAGAAGAAAGGCCGAGAGATAGATTCGACGATATCATAAAATCGACGATAATCCTGGCTTTTATTTCGATGACTCGTAATGTTGAACTTTAGACCGTAAATTTTACGATCTAACGGGATATGTACGTGGATATATGCGCATATGTTGCACGTAAGACGAAATGTCTCTGTCGCATTTTCATCGCACATCGAGCGGTATCTTTGTTGGAGAATATATCATGTCTCTTCGATTTGCGATCGAAAGGAAATTTGATCTTGCCATTCGATATAGTAAAATAGATAAAATCTTTCAAAACCACTGTACTTTTGAATGAGAAAGTGCTTTTGCACCAAGCTTCCGCTCAATTGTACACTGAAGACGAGGCAATAAAAAAAAACGATTTTCTTTTTAGCTTCTTTCGAAGATAAAAACGGCACCTATCGCTTTCGAATTTATCGGCGCCTGTATAATGCCCTTGTCACATGATCTCTCTTTCGTTCCTCTATAATTATTATAGTAATAGTATTGTCTGTTTACGTTCGTCTCTTCCTTTAACGCTTAGGCGATCGTGCGATCGTGATAAAGTGACGTTAGAAAAGATCGTGACGACCTGGCTTGGCTATTTTCACATTGCGATTGTATGAATGTATATAACTATCAATCGTATATATATATACACATTTTTCCGTGTACGTCTGACACTAATTATTTGTAGTGTACGTGTATGTTATTTTTATATATTATATATTATCGCGTGGTATACAGTGTAACGATATTTGTATGTATATGTATATATATATATATGTATGTGTATATATATAGATATATCTCTACTCTATATATATATATATATATATGTTGTATATTTATATATAACTCTGGGTACAAATAATGCTTACAAAAATATTAATTTGGGAAGGCAAACTTTCAATTATAAGTTCGTTAGTCTCGAAATACTCACGAATACAACAATAACAGTGGCCGATTTTATCTACAATACCGAAATCATAGGGAAACCTCCATCCGCATCTCTCTAACTCAACACAAGTCTCCGCGTGCTAATTAGCCTCCCATTTCAGAATACGGCCCTAAAATCTCAAATTAATCAGTATTTCTTCAATATCTCAAAATCCTCTCCCTTTCGAGTTATATTCTTCCCACATTTCATTTTTTGCTTCTTTCTTAAGTTAACAGCTGCCAAGAACAGCAGTAACAATAAGTTACTAATTGTTATCGTACACTACTTACAAACTTTACTTACAAACTCACGTATCCTAGCATATTGTTTTGCTAAATTTTTTGGTAAATTCGAAAAAAGCTCTGATATGATCAGCGGTTATCTCCGATATTATATTTTTGAATGTCGTTAACATGCGTTTGACTGCGTAGATATCATATCGTAACAAAAGAATGACTTAAAACAAAAGTATATATCAAGGAAATATATATGTATATATATATATGTGTGTGTGTGTGTGTGTGTGTGTGTGTGTGTGTGTGTGTGCGCGCGCGCATATACACATACACACTGAAATATCAATATCTTAGTTGATAATCTACTAATATACGGACAGTAACTCTGATCACACGAGAGCCTCATTACGCCACGCCGCAAACACTGACAGTTTTAACATTTATCCTAACCGCGTTATCAATTAACATCGTCGTTAGATCCAAAAGAGAAGACTATTGTGATGTTTCTTCACTTCCTGCTGTGGACGCTTAACCCTCTCGCCTCTCGAATTATTGTTTGCTCGGAACGATAAAAATCGTTTGACGTTGCACGAAACTTTTTAATCACATTCGTCGAACTCGGCGAAAGTACTTCCGTGCGACACAATCGCGTGAATTTAATTAGAAATCTCATTCGTTGTATCAGTAACATTTCGCGACAGTTACGTTATGTGAAATTACATATAATGCATAATTCGAGTAAGATTCGGTAATTTTGATGTCATCGAAAATTAAATGAAGAAATTCATTGGCTAGTAACTTTGAAGATATAAATTTTCGTATTAGCAAAATTATTAAAATTTAATTACTAAATCATTAAAAAAAATCGATTGTTAAAATGTCTTAAAATTTTCATGCATTGAAATAAAACTGTAAATGTGCGCCTGCACAATAAAGAAGTAAATAATCATAAAATAAATTGTACTCATAATTATCTGTAAATAATCGCATCGTAAAAGATGCAGGAGTTACAATCATGCGTTATATACATATCCGTTCTTCACTTTTACAATAAAAAAAGAAGAAAATAAAAAAAATATTAGAATTCCCTTCAACAAAAGTCTCTTCTGGCTTAGCGAAAATCTTCGTAATGTCGAAAGAAACGATGGGGTTAAACGTTGAGAAATTTGGTGCTTATTCTAACGCTTAGTGCTTTGGTGAAAGCTATCCTGGGTCCTGATGCGCCGTGTGGCATCCTGGACCGTCGACCTTCCTCACAATCTCTCCACGTAGTTGCCCGGGAAGGTGCCGAAGTAGCCGGTTCTCTGACTGGAACCAACATACCATCCGTCGTCGCACTTCTCCATCACGTACACCGTGTCACCCTCCTTCAACTCCAGCTCGTCGTCGTTCTGCGGTTTGTAGTTGTATAACGCCCGGTATCTGTCGAAATGTAAATACTTATGAGTTCGATATTCGTACTTTTTGCCATAATATAATGATCCACACACGAATGAGAAGATAACCGCTCAAATTTATTAAGATAAAAAAATCATTAACGCATTCTGTGCCGCGTGAATTACTGATGATCGATTGGACTTTCAATTCAGACTATATTTAATATATTTTAGCTATACTCTAAAAAATATCAGTGTAGATTTCAAACCTCTGGTAATAATATCAACACCATCATGATGTGGATTAAAACCCATGGTTAATATTAACATCAACACAGTGAGAATTATATAAATATTTTCTAGAATGTATAAAAAGAAATGCGATCATAAAATATTTTCTAAAATAAATAATTGCTACGTAATTATTGTAATTTATATTTATATACCGCAATTTTAATCACCGGTGACAACTAGTGCTCGGTTTTTGTATTGCTATAAGTATTGTGAGACACATATTATTTAACAAATACATAAATACGATAACGTAGGTTATCGGTGATTCACACGTGGATGACAAATCATATAAAATTAATGTAATGTATAAGTTTTCTTTCAAATGTATATAAAAAGTTGCAAAACTTACGGGATTGGTTCCGAATGTGTGTCGATATGCAGAGTTTCGCTGAGTTGTGACACATGCAACTTGCTCCCTCCCATACGTGGCTAAAAAGTACGAGGAGAAAGAATTGTTACGTATATATTTTTTAAAATGCTTTTGCTTTATTAGAACTGTCTCTTTTAACGAAAATGGCGCCTTTCGGCCGTTATCCAATGGTATAATGAAACATTACGGGAAGAATTCAATCACGCCGCGGAGTAATTATGCCATGACACAAGATCGCATGATAGTTACCAGTGAATTATAATGGGGCTGGGTTGTGTTGATATTGACCGGGATGGACGGCACGTAATGATGGGGTCCCATACTCATTTTCCCTCCGGACGAGCCGTTTGCTAAGAGACTGTGCGCCGCCGGAGACGCAACCGGTTTATTCTGAATCGGTGTCTCTAAAATAAAAGAAGGCAAATTTTGTATAAATTTCGTCAATTTGACGAGCAATGTTTTTATTAACATTTTATTAGGTTTCTTTGTTGCTTTTTAACTTTTATAGAAAAAGCACTGAAACAATGTCATATTTAGAGACAAGGAATGTAATGACATAATACATTACTTTATTAACATCACTTTGTCAAGTTTTTTTGCTGCTTTCTTTTAACTCTTATAAAACGGGAAAGCTATTATAATAGCTACTAAAACAATATCATATTGTGAGACAAAGAATGTAATAAAATAATGAATTATAACAGGAAACAAAAGTTGCAAGATTTTCAAAATAAACCCCCACCATAAAGATTAATCTGACTTCTTCGATTTAAATTACCTGAGCGAAGTCCGGGTTCGATGATAACTTCGACGTAGGAAATCGGGAAGATCCCTTTTCTGTTTCCTATACGTCCTTCGTACCAATTTTCATCGACCCTTCTTGTTAAGACCACCAATTCGCCTGTAAACAGATTGATAAATATTTCGAAAAGTAATTTACGTTTCTTTCGTTGCCTCGAGTCAAGTTTAGAGAAATTCTCCTCGCAACAATAGTCTGACCTTTTGCCAAGGATAACTCGAGATTGGTCTGAGCGATAAAGTTAAACTTGGCCCGTGCCTGTCCCTCGTGAGCCTTCTTTGGTGTCGTTCGCATCGTACCGTCGTACGGTAAGATCTGTACAGAATAAAGTAATAATTTAGTAAAAATATACTTTGTTGCCAGGTATCTAACTTTCACTTCTCGCCTTATAAAATCTATACGCTTTATAAAATCTATATGCCTTATAAAATCTAGATTCAACTGGCGATTACCTCGACATAGTTAGAAGGGAACAGTCCGATCATCGCGTTGTATTCTCCCTCGTACCAATTTTTGTCGACCTGTCGTCGTACGAATATAAGGTCGCCACGCCGGAAAGTCAATTCCCGGGACGACTGGCCGACAAAATTGTAGAGCGCTCTTGCTACCAGACGTGGCTCCGGTGTTTGATCTTGAGATCGACTTCGCTGGCTCAAATCGTCCACAAAATCGTCGTAGCGATTCAAGGGTATGGGCGACTTCTGTGATGGTCTGGAAATTGTTGAAGTGTTGTCGAGAAGATGGAATGGTTTCTCTCAGCCGCGGCAAACCAGGATTGTCTTTCTGTTTGCTCTGAGTAAATGCTAACTCTCCTCGGCATTGTGATGATTATCGAGTGCTTGCGATTGAAATGCGCCTCGGCGGAATGTAAATCTATTCTTTCAACATCCTCTATAGTCTTTTTCATGATAAATCCAGCCAATACGTTTTAGAGTCAAATAGTCGACGATGTTAATTAATTCTACATTACTCCTCATGATTTTTTTCTAATATAATTGCTTAAGTATTTCTGATACCTCGACACTACATCTCAATTATTTTATTTGATGATTTGACAATTAAATAAAGATTGATAATCTTTTGTGAAAAAAAAATTTACTAATTTTTATCTGTAATACATATTTCTTTAAATATTATATACAATATATAAATAAACATTTACTTACAAATTATATTCAAAAAAAAAATTAAATTGAATCAAATTAGTGGTTTTTGAAATAAATGTATGTTAACATTTATAGTAAATAAAACTTTTCAAATAAATATTTATTAAAATTTTTTTTCAATGTATCCTTTAAATAAAGATAAAAAATTGCTTTTAAATTATAAAACAATTAATGCTAAATATAATAATGTGTAAATTTTATTCATTTAACAAATTTATAAAACCAGAATATTTCGGACACTGCAAATAATGAAATGATAAAGATTAAGACAGAATTTTATGAAACATTTTCTTTTCAGTGAACTCGGGACTTTCTATTTCGCTATTGAGAATATCTAGGGCTATTCGAGCATCAATGAAATCTCTCTCGACTTTTTTACCTGTGCATTCGCCTACACTTTCATTGTAGCGCCCGCGTAAAACAACTCACGGTGCATGATGCATTACGCAACAGCGTTGAATAGCAGGAAATGTTTACAAGCCGACGACCGAGTATGACAAGCTGAAGATGAACATGCCTTTCTCCATACATTATTATTAACGTCATCTTCAAAAATATATTCTCGTGTTTGACAGAAAAAACAGAGAAGCACAGAAAAATACGCGAGAAGGATACACGAGTCTTCCAATTAGTACGACGTCGTTAGAGTGAGGATTTTCTTCATCGACGAAGGTAATTCGAGCCTTACTTGAAAAGATTAAGTGATTAAAGCTACGATCCGACGTCATCCTTCGTCTCCCGAAATTAAAAGGAACAAAAGGAAAAAGGAAGACACCCTTTGTACTTACATAAAATTATCGGTGTGTCTGCGGGAGTCGATGTCATGTAACTCCTGAAGATACTTGCGACGGCGCTCCTCCTGGTAGACGCGCCGCATGTTCTCCGCGCTGCGACGTGCGAGCTCCTCCTCACTCAGCGGCTCCTTCGCCTCTGTACGCACCGGCGAGCGATAGTGAATCGTCACCTCACCCTCCACATAACGCCTCGGCGATTCTGCGATCAAGTAAGTCACATTTATCGTCACTGATCGACCCGCAAACGGAACGAACGGGTCGCGTTTGGACCATTAGAATTTTTTCTCGCACAGGATGTTCTAATGTACGTACGATATTCTTTATTTCTTTCTATATATATATATATTTTTGTGCAATTTAATTTCGATTCGATTAAACCCTGATCTGTAGCATGCACAACGAGATGCGACGCGAGAGAGTGTGGTTAATTTCGGTTTAAATTATTCGATTGACGGAAGCGCGTTTTATTGGGGCGCGGTTTAAATTCGCGTGCCATTTCATCGAGTTAATCATTGTCGTCAATCGCTCCAGTGAACCCTGTCGTTATTAAAAATGATGGCGAATGTTTCGATGTCGATCGCAGATTCGTAATTCGCGACAATCTAAAGTATGAAATACGATCCTTATATCGACTTTTTGTTTTCAAACGTGGACGTTATTGTGATTCGAATTAATAACAAAGGACATTATTTTAATTCGAATGAATAAAGAGCATTTTTTAATAAGAATAATAATACAGTAAATCATTTCACCCTTTTTTTAACATTGGCAAACAACAATGGATGTGATAATTCACTGTTACACTGTGTCTTTGCTAGAAAATGTCCAATATCATGTGAATTTTGTCACTCTACACTAAATTAGTGTACATTAAATGCTGCTTTATATGAAATATCTGCAGTAGCATAATGTAATTAACTTTGACAATGAAATAATACCTGCATATTCTGCTAAATAGCGACAATATCATAATTGAGTAATTTAATCGTTAAAATATTACACGCTTTTATCGCAGTGGATGGAACATATTAATGCGAAAAGTAGTATGATTTGTATGTTTTGTCTTGTTGATGATGACTATAAAGTTTAACAAAAATATTTTTCTGTCACGTTATGTCTTCTTTGAACCATTAAAAAATATTTTTATAAATGCTGATTTCTATTCTTGAATCAGTACAAAAGTTCTGACTCGATTTATCATTCAAAATTCAAGCAACTGCAACTTCATTAAAAATAAATAAAATTTAAATTTAAAAAAAGGGATTTAAAGCTTAAAATCTATATTTTCGAAAAGTCATTATGTTTCTTTAATTTCTGTGATTTGATAATTTTCACATATAGAAAACTATGAGGTGGACAAAATAAGAAATGTTCTTCTCATTTTGTAGACCTTTAATGCCAAAAAAATTTGCAAAAATTTTCGATTTTCTAACGTGAAAATTTTTTCTGCAAAAATTTTTTTTAATATTCTTGAGATTTTTTTTTATTAGTGAGTTATCGCGAATTAAAAAAGAAACATTTCGATTTTAGTTCATAACTTCATAAAAAATCATCGTATCGCAATTAAAAAGAATAGATTCATAAAATTGAAATTTTGCTCTATTGAATAGTATTATAATTATCAATTTGAGTAAAATATTACGTTCTGAATTTACATAAAAACTTTTTTGAAATCAGCTAGAGCCTTTTGCACTGACTGACAATATTATTTGTATATTTTAAATTATCGGGAATCTTATCGTTAGCTTTGCTTCTACACTTAACTTTGCTAATTTCGTATAATAGCTTTTAGCTTTTAGTATGTGCTAACGTAATGTAATGTAATGCAAATGAATGAACTGAATTCGCTATTAGATTATGACATGAGATTATCACATTCGCAAGAGACATGATTTTAGAGTTTCGGCGTTTTTAACGTTTGATGATGTTCAAGTTCCGATAGTTATTACAGCATGCGAAAATATCATATCCAGTCAGACAATATCATGAAGGAAGAATTGAATCACATAAAAGACGACGGTTTAACTCACATCGAGACCACCGCTTGTTTATCTCATTCTGCTACAACATATGGCTTCTTCGCAGAGAGAAACGACTTAAGAGGCGGTCGTCGACTGGCACGAGGCAAAAATTTAGATACGGTGTCTGAGTTCATGTAATGCTCGATTACATTTGATTACGTGCACGTGATACAACATAACTAAATATAAAACATAGTGCAGTGAATCTATTACATAGTGTCTAGTATTACACCGATATTTGCAAAATTATAATGACAGTTATAACGACCCGGAACATGAATCATCCCTTCCGCTAAATATCCCTGCAAGTAGCTTTTAACACATTTATAGGCGATTATTATTTATTTATGCAAAAGCACGTAGGAATTAATGACCGCATATCGATTCGCGTGACGCATTTCTATCTTTATCTCCGTTCCTTTTCTCCTCTTTTATCTCTTAAGAGTATTTAAAAACTAGGAAGCTCCGTATTTCAGATGCGAACAAAAGCGTTTTGCACGCACCTGCTTTCGTGCACGCGCTGCGCGGGATAATGACGACAGTTTATCGCGATGCAACAGCACGCGCGTGCATGCCTGCAGGCACGATGCGTATTCGCGTGTGTCGGGCTGCAACGAGACCGTGCGACTGATAAAGTGGAATACAGCTTGCAACCGATCAATTTCTAATAAAGCGCAGTCGCGATGACACAGGTCGACGTAAGCATCGCGAAAGTTCGAACCAGCAACAAAGTCTTTTAGTATTATTGAACCATATTGAAATGGATTGCGATAGAAATTATTCTGTTTTTCCTTGGTTCTAGAAAACACAATACTACACTGAAAAAAAGAGCGTGGCAATAGCTGTCAAATGTGAAACAACTTGCAATCGAATGTCCGATTAATCCAATAAAAAATAATTTTAGATTTCATTTTTAATAGATTTTTTATTAATAAGAGAAAGAGAGTAAATTTTTTTATTCAAATAAGAAAAGTGCCAATTATGATCAAAGTTAGATGTTGGAATAATAAATCTATATCTTATTATTAATATTCTTATAAAGATGTTTATTAGCGTCAAAAAAATTATTACATTGCTTGCCAATTTAATAAATAATATTATTACTCTGATTTTACTCATAAATGCGAGACCATAAATTTCGAGACCGAAAAAGATTTCGGCGCGCAGTTTACAGAATCAGATATGTATATAACATAGAAATATTTAAGCATTGAAATTCGCTTTAATCAAATATAGGAATTCTCATATTTAATTAGAATAATTTTACTATTCTATATATTCTATATAAATATTTAGTAATTATTATTAGTAAACGATTGGTTATAATTATTACTACGTCTGATAATACTTGATAATTAAATATTTAGAAAAGTAAAATTATCTATGGTTAAATTAATCGAATTTGATTGAAAATATTTGATTGAAATTATTTCACTCAATATTTGACTATTATCCGATTCTTTTCAATGCAGAACTCTAAAGAATAATTAAATAATTTCGAGCGGAATCCATTCCAAATAGTTCCATAATACTCAGGTTCCAATCGCAAGGAATTTATTTTTCATCCCGAACAGCTGAAAATGCGAATCATCGCGATGTACGGTAACAGAAAAATGTCATGAAATAAAAAAATGAAACAAACATATGGAATAAAAATAATTTTTTAAAAATCTTTTCTATCGGATCAGATTTCAAATCACAAACTTTTTGTCCTTCTTCAGTGAAATCTCGCTGGATTCTCCCGCGATTCTGCAGAACTACTTTGTTTCGTGCTATCGTTATTCGTGTAACCCGATTTGTTAGCGTGTAACGCTAACTCATCACAAATGCCGAAACGAGAAACTGAATTTCAGTCTCTCTCTCTCAGAACGTCGCAACACCTTTCACCGCTTTCATTGAACGAGATTCTCACGCAATCGATTCTTTCTCTACCTCTCTGTTTCTCGCGCTTATCCTGTGCCAAGACTATTTTGTTACGGTATCTTATTATTCTTTTTATCTGATCCTCTCCTTATATAATTTAATTTCGATTTACCGTTCTCGACGCGTTTCTAGAGTTTTTTGTGGATTATATGATAAGTAAACTTTTTACCTTATGACTTGATATTTATGTCGTGTCAATTATCTTTAATCACTGGTAACATGAAATTTTAATTCTTTCTTCAGCAATTTTCGAGAAACAGAATAAATTTTTTATTCAAATAAGAAAAGTGCCAATTATGATCAAAGTTAGATGTTGGAATAATAAATCGATATGTATTTTTAAATAAATTTATCTCAGAAATACGCCGATTATTTTCGGACTTGCAGCACAATCTAACTGAAACAATATATAAAAAATTTTTTATTGTTCCGGATTATATAAAAATCTAAAAGAATTCTAGTATAGTTGTCAAAGCTTCAACGAATTTTTACCATCACAACAATTGAATGTATTGTATTTTATTTATTTTTTATAGATAAATTAAATTTACCTACTAAAATTCACAAACAAAATATCGATGTTTGTAGATTCCAGCGGATTGCTGGCGAAGGCATTCAAACTTTTTTTATTCTATTACGATATTTTATATAACACAAATTACTTTAATATATCGAAGTTAATATAATATACGTGCTTTAATATATCTGATACAGATATGTTGCAAAATATTTCTTAATATCGACTTGAATCTGAACTCGTAATTTGAGCTTATTAAGTTTTCTAAGTTAAAACAACGTTCTGAAAAGGATATGCTGCTCTACCTAATTGGTACCATGTTTCTCTATTTTTTCTCTCTTCTTCTCAATAATCGCGCCAACGACACCAGCAACAGCTAGGTATGTCGAGGCGATTCTAACGGGGCGCGCGGCTATTTACGCGCGGCAGGAAGAGCATTATTTCAGGAAAATTATGCGCATGTTTACTAACTGTACGGAATCGGTCCGTAGACCGTAGACGGAAGCGCGCTTCCGGCGGCGTGAAGTCCGCCAATCGGACTCGTCTGATCGAACAAAGGGCTGCTGGTGATTCGGTCACGGTGGCAGGCACCAGGGTCAATCGGAAGTATTTCGATCAAGGCGGGATCTGCTCCCTGTAGATCGTTCGTAGAACTCTTGCAATTGTTGACAAGTTGAGGTGCCTGCAGTTCAGTCAACGATAGATCGTCGCAGGATTTGTGCCGAGGTTTGGATAATTGCCGTCTTCTGACAGAGTCTCTTCCATATGGAGGATCGTTCCTCTCATCCACGATCTTTGACAGGGTGTTATCTCTGACGATGTCGTTAACGAGTTGTTCGTTCTCGGCGACGGTCAGCAGATCTTTCACGTAATCTTCATGACGGTGCAAAATCGCCACGTCGACGCTATAATCATTCAGACGCTTCCTCTCGTTCGCTTCCATGAGTTCGCATTGCTCGTTCACCATGCTCAGGTCCAAGGGAGGAGGAATTCTCGCCGCCTTGACCTTGTGCCGTGGGATCAAACAGTTGGACGAGACCAATACGTCCATCGCCGATTTGGATGTCGACGGTTTGGATTCTTCACGGTTGATCGAGCGTGTCCGATCTACAATCTTCTCGCATTGTTCCGATCGTTGTTCTCGGGATTGCTTAAACTCGACGCGACTCGATCTTACAACACGAGGATCGAGCTCGTGATTATCCGATCCGAGTAATTCGAGTCCCTCGGGAACGTTGACTGTACGGGCGACGTAGAGCGGAGTGTCGAGGT
The DNA here is from genome assembly GCF_000143395.1 of Atta cephalotes. Classification (NCBI taxonomy): domain Eukaryota; kingdom Metazoa; phylum Arthropoda; class Insecta; order Hymenoptera; family Formicidae; genus Atta; species Atta cephalotes. The sequence continues at coordinate 1,975,572 of NW_012130096.1, forward strand.
TCCGCTTCAGAATCGTCAGATTCGGCAGAGACCTGTAAAGATCTAAATCCCAGCAAGTCCTATCCTCGCTTTTTGACGACACGCTCGTCTTGTCGATGTTTTCCGAAACGGAATCTGATCGTTCGCAATAATCACGGATCATCCGAGAGAGAAGCTCGTTTTGAGAAAATTGATCTCCCTCGAGTTTGTTCTTCCACGCCGGTTGGTTTTTTACCTCATCCATGTTGCGCTGTCCGCTCCCATCCGGTAAATCCCAGTTTTCTTTTCGAGTCTTAGAATCGATCTTCGCGGTTGAGCCGAAGATGTACTCCGGAAGATTCCTCTCTCGATACCATACATCGGGATTAATCTCGTTCTTCTTGATGCGGCACTGACACGATTTATCCTGCATTTTCCTCTCACTCGTCGCGTCTCGAAATCGAGCTTCCTCGACGAGCGGTGATCCCTCGCTCCGTTTATTACTCGCCTCATCGAGTTTAACGGACATTACGTTCCTTACGTCGGCTCGTTTTATCTCGCTTCCGGGTAGAATGTTGACGAGCACTCTGCCGTCTCTCCGAGCGCGACCGTTCCTGCGATTGACGACTCGAGACAAGTTCCTCTTGGCGAACTCGGTTAACGTGTCCATCTCTTCCTCCTCTTCCTCGGAAGTGCGCATCGTCTGCGCTCGGGACTTCCGGTCATTTATACTGCTCACGGATGATTGATTGCTTTGACTAGTGAGCGTCTCGGTGCTACCGAACCCGGTACAACGCCTTGACGTTTCCTGGCTGTTTTTTCCGACATTCCCGGTGAGACCGTTACAATTCTGTCGCGCGTTCCCCGGCATGTCAGCGAAGAACTGTCGCCGGAGATACCGATTATGTTCAAAGATTTCATGTAGCCGCTCCCTGCTGTCGCTGAAGTGCTCCTTCTCGAGCCCCTCGGGAGATCGCGTGGATGATGCGCGCGTGGCAGGACTTCCAGAAGAGTGTAGTGTCTCTTGCAGGCAACTTCGATCCCTCGGGATTGTCTCGTGCGAAACGGGCTCAAGACATTTTCCCGGACCACTGCAATAATAGTCCTTGTAATCCTTGTAAAAATACTCCCTCTCAAAGTCCGTCCGTGGCTTCCAGCTCCATCGGCAGTTCTCGGATTCCAGACAGTAACTTCGTAAAGGCGTGTCGCAATCATCCTCGAAATGTACCGTGCACGCCCGTTGCATTTCCGGCATAGAAACCCGTTGATAGGTGTGTCTCTCGATTCGAGTTTCTTGTTTGTCGCGTCGGATCACCGGTTTAGCCGGATGACGAAGTTTGACCAGGTTGTCGATGTCATTCGCCAGGCTGGTCCACTGTATACTGTGCTCTAGGTCAGTGACGCGTGGCAATATCGTCCGAGTTTCCATTTCGTTCACTGTGTTTCTCATCGTGAGAACGATGAATATCAAGCGAATATCAAGTCAAACAGATTCGCGAATACTCTAAGGAGAAATTAAAGCACTCGGTATCCGCGCGATACGCTTACCAGATTCTGCATCTTTTCCCAATTTCTCGTGTTTTTCTTAATTTTATGAGAACAATTTCTGATTAAACTAACAAAAGAGCCAAACAAGAATGGTATTTTGGCGAGACCAAACAAAATTTCCAATTATAAACAGAATTTCTGTCTCTCTAAATACTTTGAACTGAAATTTGAAGAAGAAGGCAAAATTTTCACCTTTTAGAGCAGGGTTGGTTTTAAATCTGTTTTGAACAGTTAAGCTTAATTGTTGTTTTTAATATGTTTTAAACATGTTTTTTTATAGTACTGTTTCAAGCGTATTTAAAACATTGAAAACATATTTAAAAGAAAAAACATGTTTTATTTAAAAAAAAAATATTAGTCTTTGCCAACCCTGTTTTAAAGTGAAATTTACACAAAAGAATTTAGAGTTTGTTCTAATTAAAATCTTGAAAAAGAGTGGCAGAATTTTCACATCTTTGGAATAAGATTTCACATTATTTTTGGAATGAGATTTTTGAAGTGAAATTCTCACTTCAAAGAGTTTATAGAGTTTGTCCTCACTAAAATACCAATCTTGTTTTAGTCCTTTTGTTGATTTAATCATGAACATTTTTTTCAGTTTACGCTTCGCTGCCAAACGGAAATCGCGATCAAATCAAGCTGCATATTAATATCCGGCGATTGAAGGCGATCTCTTGCCACGCCGGATATTGCACAAAATCTGATCGACAATCGTGATCTTCGCGAAATTAATCGCGCGATTACTAACAGAAATGGAAAGCGTGATTCTACGTTAGGTAACTAATTCGACGGGCGACCGAATGAAGAGATTCAATTTATTATTGTCGTGGGGCGATGACTCGCGATCAATATCGCGATTTATTCAACGAGCCGATCCCACGTTCGATCATTTTTATGTCAATTTGGGCATTAAGAACCGTGTCGTCGTAACGGTAACTCATACGTGAACGGATGTGCAACGTGAGCTACAACGTTGGCTATCAAGGTTGAAACGATTGCGTCGGTGTCACGTTTCTCAGTGTGTCAATGTCTGTTTTCGTATCCGTGGCAAACAATATCGTCGATAAACGTAATTTCGATTCCGATAATTCTTCTATGTCACCATCGCGTTATCGTTTCTCTTTCTTCCTTCGAGATGAGTAAGAACTTTCATTGAAAGTGTAACATCAGTCATCGCGTCCCGTGAAACGTGGCGTTTTATATCCGACGTAATGACGTCATTGACTCATTAACCGCAGACCTCGTAATGTATAATTAACGAGAATGAGCGAATTTCCGTGAAACTTTCGCGTGCTGTCGTGACGCTACAGAAAAATATGAAGAATACGCCGTTTAAGAAAAACCGTGTCAGAAGCGAGAACATTCACACGTAATTTGGAAAAGAGCTCCTTAAATCGACTCCTCCTCACAAAGATTTAAGTGCCTTAATGAAGTGCGACTGTTTGTATTTTACGAGCGGGTGCACTTTTCTCTGAGAAAGGTGCTACTTGCATTCTCATGACTATTCTATTCAAATGAGTCTCCGGTGCAATGTGGATCAACGCATTCACGAGGAAGACATACCGTGTTCTTTTCTTTCATCGAGAAACATTTCGAGAACGATTTCACTGACAAAGTGACTTATTTCTACTTCGCCATTTCATTTAAATTATCCCTTAAAAGTTTCGAGATTGCTCTTTTATCGGACAAAGGCTCGAATCTGCGGGTAATTAAATTCGATTTCAATTTGAAACCAAGCTATTCTGGCATTTCAATCGGCCACTGAACTCACGGCTGATGATCCTGAATTTTTAACAGATCTGGTAAACGTATCGTTCAAAGTTCGCTCTTGTCTTCGCTGTATAAACAGGGTTGTCACAAATTCCTTGTCCTAAAATTCTATGACTTTTCCCTGATTTTCAGATAAAATTTCATAATTTCTTTGACTGTCAATAATACTTTGAATTTTTTTGTATTTTTGTCCTGATCTGAAAACTATTGAATTATTTATTAAATATTTTGTTAATAATTTAACATGATGTAAATTATTATTATACACGAAGAATTTTTTCTTTTAAAAACAACGATGAAAATATAGTAATTCTGATACAGTACAATATTTTAAGAGTTTTACTATACACTTCAATAAAATTAATCAAACTTATTTTATATTTTATTGTAGCTTTATTAATGAATGAAAGATTTACATTAAAATTTTCCGAAATATAATATGTTACCCCATACCTTCTTTTTCCAGGATTTTTTCAAACTTTAAGAAAAAATTTTCTCCGTGTATTAATATCACTGCACTGCTTGCATTTTATTGTTAAGTTAGTAATATTCCAAAATTTCATCGATGTGACATACGCATATCGAACTTCTTTAAAATTAAGAATTTTTTTTTCAGAAAACTTTGCATAATTCTCTGACTTTTCCCTGATTTCCCTGATCGTTTTCTATTTCTTTGACGTTTCCTTGATTTCCAATTTTGTGGCAACCCTGTACGGATGAATTTACATTGAAATCCGACAATATCAGATGACCTTGTACGCATAATACGTATCAGATCGCACAGAATTCACTTCGTTACACCGTCACTCAACGCGACGTGACGCAGAACTTCCGCGAAACGGGCTTACACGATCGCGAAGTGCCGATTTAACACGATTATCGTTCTTGAGAAGCCAACCTGTGTCTTATTAAAATTGACTGAATTGTCTTATACTCGCGTAACGGCGTATCTCGCCGACACCTGTTATCGGTACCTGCGTAGCGCGACGCACGCAAAACGCGTCTGAGGAAGGCGCCGCGACGTTGGCACCGGTTATCGCGGCTCCCTACTCCTTGAAGAACGGTTCAAGTAGGAACCGCGGGGAACGAAGTTCTTTGGACGAAGTACACTCATGTTTCCAATAGTTTCGAACCAAAACTTAAACTCCTCGATATATTTTGGGATGTTGGTGTCAACGTTAAATCACAAATGATCGATGACGTTTCGCCATGCGGAAAGAATCTTGAATTATTCTTGCCAAATGCACGAGAGAAAATGTACACGGCTACATAAAGTTTGTGAGAGAACTACGTAAGCCGTCATTTCTTCGAGTCGTTATCCGCAAAGATAAATATATGGTCGTCGTAATAAAAGGCGTTCAAGGCCACTGACAAAAGCCACGTTGTTGTACGATGTTTTTCGCGTGCGATATGAGCGCATCGCAGAATGTAATGAGTTGTTTTGCACGCTAATCACTTTCCAGAGCACGCCAATTATTCACAATGTCGACGATATTATTTTCTACGCTCGTATCGCTTCTTGCGAAGAAGACAAACTATAGATCCCATTCCACCTGGTATCATCGTCGACGAAACTGCACATGTCGAACACGGAAACACACACGCACGTTAATCATCGAGAGATTAGATAAGAAGAGACGATCGACAAGAGTCTCCACGTTTGTAGCAAATATTTGAAATAACAACGATTCGATGCCGAGAATCGTTGCAGTGCCGAAGGCGTCCCGAACTGATCACGCGAGCTCGCGATTAGGTATGTTAATTGCGTTACGCAATGACAATCGTGCACGATGGACGAATTTATCGCGCAGTATTAACTTAAAGTATGTGGACATCGCGACGATCGCTTCGGCTTCGGCGCTGCAATCATCGCGTCGAAAATAATCGTGACTGCCACTTGTACCAATTTTAGCGGCGCATAATATCGCGTATGCGCGGTATGATCTAACGTTAAGCGATACGATCGACATTAGCATTAAATTTGTTGAGGCTTTGCGTCTTCCTGTCTTGAAGAGTTGCATGTCGTATTTCGTAACATTAATGACTTTTAAATATCTTCTCTGATCGGCGCAAGATTTCGAAACCAAGGTTTTTTTTATTTAAAAAGATTTTTTTACTCAGAAAGAATATCTAATAACGAAACAAAAACATATTTTTTACGTATCTTAATCGTTTTACAATCTTATAAAAGTATGAAAATAAAATAATACTTAGATTAGATTAAATTCTTATTCTTCTGTCTCGAATTAAATAAGACTTATATAATTTCTACCAATGTAGAATAATTTTGTAGATTAACTAATCTTGGTTCAATTCTTACTCCTCATCTTTTTTTCATTTTTAAAACTAGAAAAAGACAAAGAGTTGAACCAAAATTGAAGCTAATCTACATTAATAAAAATGGGCATTAATGTTTTAAAATAAGAATAACACATATTCTTACGTTTAGAATAATTTTATCCGACGTTGTAACACATTATGCTGATGCTATAATATTTGATACGAAACCGATATCCAAAATCGTTTTATTCCAAACTTAAGAATTTTTCCATTTAAAAGTAAAATATTTCTTTGTTAATAATAAAGACATATATAAAGACTAGAGAAATATATATAGATATATAAAGACTAGAGAAAAAATGTATTAAATTTCAATAAATAATTGTTTGAATAGTACTAATATAACATTTATTTACGGAAAATAAATACTTATAAAAAGTTAAATAAAATAGTAATAGATATAGTAATATAGATAAATCAAATTAAAATGATTCTTGTATCAAATAAATATATGTTTATATTTAGTAAATATTCAATCGGCACTATTCGAATAAAAACTAATTAAAATTTAGTACATTTTTCTCTCATTGTCAGTGTAATAGTCCCTACATTCATCTTGTTTGTGATAAATCGAAGAATAATATTGGACCCGGAAATCTTTTTATACAGGTATATATAATATAATTAAATGGATAGCGTGTTTTTCGTGTCGCTCCGTATTGTGCTCCTAGGTATTCACGTGTAAATTGAATGACAGTCAGTTCACTGTTACCTTCCCGTTAAGCAATTAGTATGCACGACTACTACTTAGCGGAGTCGCGAATACCCTTGACATCGTAAAACTGATGTGATTTAGATTCTTTGACATCTTAATATGCGCAATTATTTCATCGTGACTAATTTCTGAGCAGGATTTTTCAGATTGGCGATAATACCTGATTATATAGAATTGATGGATAAGCTGAACATAATCAATCGATCACATAACAGGCCACAAGGCAGTTTTCTCTTTATCCACACCGAAACGTTGCCATCATTTTTTACATCGGTCATTTCCTGATTACTCGTTTCCTTTTTTATGCAATATAAACGTAACATAATTTTCAATATGTACATACTTCTGTTAAGTTGTTATGTTTTTAATTCGCACGCAATTAATTCGTTTCACTTTTCAGTCATAATAACTAGTTGCTATCGTTACTGAACTATCATTATTAAAACATTACATTCTGAATGTTTTATACATAAAAAAATTGCAAAAATATTTTAATAAAGCGGTCTAATCTCACGTTCAATCTTTTTGAAAAATGATAAAATATCTCTAATGTCATGCAGTGACGCATTCAACATTGACGTTTCATGTGCTATTTCACGATCTCGCGCATCCACAGGAAAGCACAAGCGAGTACAAGGCGCATTTATATCAAATTTCTAATCGGGGCCGAGCGACTCGTCACGGTGAGATTTCTCCATATGCGAAAGTACATATTATTTTCGGTACGTTTCGCGTCGGTGGTTCGCGCGCGACGGGCGACTTATGTAGAGATCCTCTACAAGTAAGAAAACTGGACACCGTTTAGACAACTTCTAATTAATCGTTCGTCCAGACAATTTTCCAGACCTGTTTAAAATAAGTAGATGTATAAGGTAGAATGAGTTGTATATATCTCATTCTATCTTATGCATAATTTATCTCATTCTACACTGCTAAAAATATCATGAAATTTAATGTACTTTTACACAAGTTGAATTTAATTTCATGAAATTACGTTATATTTAATGTATTTGTAATTGAAAAGTATATATTCGTGTACATGTATGTGAAATTTAATGTACTTCTTATAAAATTTTATAAGAATCTGTTGTGGATCTGTTGAAATTTAATGCACATGTTCATTACATTTAAAATTATCTACTGTAATTAGTTTTTAATTAAATCATTCATTACTTTTCTATTATTTCTTGATTACGAGATTCTGTTACACGTTACTTCAATTTATTACGAAATTTAGCAGTATATCTTAACAAGTCCTGAAAAATATGGCGGATCAATCAGAAATCTAAATGATGTTCAATCTTTTACTTGGGAATTCTAGATTTATGATTCCAAGCCAAACAAAGAAATGCAAATAAACGTGAATGAACAGCTTGCTTTAATGAGCGTGACGCTGTTTGTACTCATTGAGGCGAGCTGCTCAGTCGCGACTGTTCGCATTCATTTGTTGGAACTGGACCAGGCATTATGCGAACGTGCGGGTAACGAAAGCGCGTGATGTACCAACCGGATGAGCACTAGAGTGACCGCACGATTATTGCGCTCATGCTCGATCGCCCGTGCAAACGTTCGTTGTACGATCTCTTTCCCGAGCACGTGTCGTTCATGCATCCCGAGTTACATGCACCACGATGCATTATCACAACGCGTATTTAGCAAGTGCCCGCATCGACTACGTGTCCGAACTTTAATGGCTCTAAATCGATCAGTCTTAAACCCGACGACGCATACACAATATGTACGCATTTCGAGAAAACTTACATACTTCCTCTTTTATTTTCTGCTTCTGCTAAATTTAGGATTAAAAATCTTTGAATACATTGAAAGAAATATACTAAATTTTTATAAATAATTGTTTGAATAATATTAATGTAATATTTATTTACAGAAAATAAATATTTGCTAAATAAAAAAAATATTATAGTTAAATCAAATTAATGATTCTTGTATATCAAATAAATATTTGTTATATTTAGTAAATATTTAACTGGCATTATTCAAACAAATATTTATTAAAATTTAATACATTTTTCTCTCAGTGTAGGATGGAATAAAAGCATTTCATTATAATTATTTAGATAGTAGCAGTTAGTTTTCAAACAAAATTATCTCCAGGTAAAAAACCGTTCGGTTGGTTAAATATAATATTTAATTTCCATGAGGAAACCAGTATGCCAGATGTCATGAAACACACGGTAGGGTAATTCAGACCGCGATACGCGCATGAACGGACAGACGCACACAGAACACAGAAGAATAAAATATACATAATAATAAAAATGAGCTTTGTAATCGGCATTACCTTGGCGATCGTCTCTGCAGTGCTGGGATTTTGGTGGCGGCGGGGGTGCATTCGAGTATTCTATGAGCGGAAAAAAATTAAAATAATAATTAGCCGTTCTACCAGCTATGAAAATCAACTCGCGAGATTCAATGAGGAATCGCACACACGTTGCCGAGCGAATCTATCGGTCAACTTGACGCACGTTCTTCTCTAACGTTCTTTATCTAACGATATTGGTGCCACGAGAAGCGGTAATAATTTTTCATAATTCACACAATTTAACGAACTTAAACTCTACTTTTTTAATCAACCAAAAAAAGCTTAGATTTATTTTTAAAGACACGGAGAAATTTTCTGGCTCCTCCTTCCCCCCTTTTGAAATCTAGGAAGATTCAATCCACTCTAGACGCTCCAAATGGCTGATGAGATTTCAGACCTTCGAAGGTGACGGTAGGTCGCGCCATGTAGACAGGCAGAGTCGGCCACCAGGTTCTATGCTTTCGCATGGTGGTAGGCGAAGGCGGCGGAGGCGGTGGTTGGTACCTGAACCTCGGTCTGTGTTTGTCAGGGTCGAAAGGTTGTCCGGCGAAGACAGTCTGCTGTGACGGTTTGAGGATCGATGCAGGGGTCGTTCGCGGTCGCGTCGGCGACGAGGAGGTGGCACGCGGACGTTCCGGTTTCTTCTTGTCAACCGAAGAAGATCGCATCTTCGAGGTACCTCGGTGAATTCTGAGATCGGCCGGTGATGACAACGAGCGCATGTTGTCCCGTCGACTGGGGTATCGGTGCGCTACCCACTTTCCAGCCAAATAGGGCGTAATGTCACGAAGTTCACGCACATCCGGCGCCGACGTGAACATCTCGCCCATTATGGAAGTTCGGCCACCACCGGTGTCCAATGATTCGAATCTTTTCCGCATCCGACAGACCGGTTTCTTCGCCTCCAGTTCTTTGGTCTCCGCTCGTCTGGTCACGTGATTGGTAACAGTGCTGGTAGCTTGGGGCTCCTTCAATTCGACTGTTTTGCTGATGACATCGATGTGCGGCATCGAAAGATTTTCCCGACGCAACGGTACTCGCGGGATCGGTGGTGACTCGCCCCTTTGTCCTATCCGCGGTCGTCCCTTCTTCGTCTCGAATTTCTTGCGCAACCATGCCACGTCAACGTGCTCGTGAGACTTTAGAGCACTACCATGCTCCTCTCTCTCGGTCGCCTTCTTCAACAAGCTCCGTGCCAATTCCGGATCACTGCGAAAGCGCTTCGGCGCGGCGGTGATCCTGACGCGTCGAGGTAGATCCTCGGCGCTCTCGAATCTCGCGCGTAATCTACGCACCGTGCCGTTCCGCACCAGGTTGAGATAGGCTCGCCAGTACCTCTCGGGATCCGGTGACGAACTGCGCGGCCAACCGCCGCCGCTGTCCACGCTGCAAGACGAGTTCGATCGCGTGGTCGCGCGACACGGACTGACGCTGCGCGGCCTCGCGTTATGTTCACGCTCCCGTGAACAGGAGCGGAACGACCGTCGTTGTTGTCGCGTACTCATCATTTCCAGCAACGTCGGTGAACTACCATCGATCTTTCGTTCCCGCGGCGACGTCGATCGCGATCGATCGAATCTACCGGCAGTACCGGCCAACGAACTATACTTGGCTAATTCAGACTCGCCAAAAAGTTCTTTCAGATCAGCGAAACTCTGCGACGAAGGTAGCTTCTTCTTGCCGCGAAACGTCCACGTCGTAGTAGTTGTCGTAGCTGTTGCCAACGGCACGATCTCTTTCTGCTGTTCTGTTCTTTTCTCCACATTCTCGAAGAACTCGATCTTCCGCGATACGTCCTCCGTTTCGGGTCCACGCTGGATCACCGTTTTCACTGAGGTCTCCGAACTCTCCGTCATGCTGTCTCCATCGCTGCCCGAGGCAAACTTGCTGCTCGATTTTGCTTTCTCGGTTGGCATCGTCATGGCCAACAAGGGAGGTTTCTTCGACCATTCTTCGAGCACGGTCTCTACGCGTTGCTTGTCACTGGGGTTCTCGTTATTGGGCGTTAACACCAACAGGAAGTCGCTTTTGTCTTTCGATTTAGTCGTGTCTTCAATATATGACGTTTCGAGGGAATAGCAAGTCCTGGGGGAAGTGCTGGCCACACTGGGCGTGTCGGGTGCACAAGGAAGTCTTGCGGTACTCTTTGTAGACGGTTTTGCCGGCATTTTCTTGGCCGCTAAGGCAGCGGCAATGCTACCACGAGTCTCGCGAGGAGCTAAAGGCGAGGATTGTCTTTTTTGCATCATTCTATCCAGCACTTCTTTACCGAGAGTCAACGACAGCCTCTTCTTCTCCAGCTCCGACATCGACGGCGAGATCGATCTCTCTGATTCTGATCTCTCAATGCTCTTCAAACGCCCAATGGAATCGCTCTTCTTCAAGGTTTTCTCGACATCATTCTGTTTTTTTAATATTGACTCGTTTGTCGCTATCATTGAATGGCATCGTACGTGAAGACTCTTTGAATCGTCTTGAGGATAATTCTGGGAATCGCCTTCAGGCGGTACAATAATTTCGTAGTTAGTTAAATTTTCGTCTTTAATAATGGGATTTTCTTTAATAGGTTGCTGATGCTCGCTAATTTCGTGAGGTGCATCGACAACGTCGTCGTTCGACCGTTTCTGGGGACTGTCGCTACCGTAAATTTCGTTTAGTTGCTTCTTTAAATTGGTTATTTGCTCGATGGACAAACTGCTCCAGAACTTCTTGCTGCCGCCGAGACTCCTCTGTAACGATGGATGATAATCTGCGAATTTGTTAGTATCCCGAAAATTAACATTCGCCTTCTTCTGCATCGTAGTTGCCACGTTTATGACCGAATTTCCACGCCAGAGAGGTTTATAAGTATCTTTCTGCATGATAGCTTTTTTTTTGGAGAAGTCCAGTTCGCCTTCCTCGCTCTGAAGTCTTCGAAAATATTGCAAAATATCTTCCACGGAGCGTTCCTTGCAGCGCAGCCCACAATCGCCGTGCCACCTAAATTTATCAATATCTTTCGCGCTAAAAAGAAAGTCTTTGTCACGTTGAACGCTCTTCAGCTTTCCGTAAAGCGCCTTCAGTTCCTGTTCTGCCTTTTCCTTCGATCTAACGCATTTCCAACGATCATAATCGATAATTTCTTCGTTTTTCAGCCGCGGTCGTAGATCCCCGGAGGAAAATGTACGTTCCAACTGATCCATCCTGCTGAGATTCGTATAGAAATCGCGCAGATCTTTATACCGTGTCGATTTACGTCTGTGGTGCAACAATTCGAGTATATATTGTTGATAATCTTCGCGATCCATAGACGATAATGAACCGGTGCTTTTCGTCAATGATAAATTCGAACCGTCCCTCTTGGCGTCTTCTGCCTCACCGGCGCTTCTGGCTCTTACTTTTTTCATAATCATCAGCGGGACGTCTAACTCTTCCTTCTTGGAGATGTGAGTCCGTCGAGACGCCTGCGATCTCACCGGAGATGGCGAAGAGGATCTTGGCGAAGATTCTCTAGACTCGGGCAGAGTCTTCAATGGTGGCTCGCTTAGACTTCGCTCCTTTACGTATTCTCGCGAGATAGATTCTGGACTACGAACGCGCAACATAGTGGACGAGCCAAAATCATCGATGCCTAACAAGCTGTCAAACTTGCCGATCTTTTGAAAAACCGATCGGCCAGGCCAACAGACTCCGTACGGACTTGAACTCCTGGACGAGATGACGCTCTCGCGTTCCCAATTTTTGAACTTTGAGTTCGAGACCGGCCGCTTGTGCGCCAAATACACGCTTAAAGACTTCAGAGACTCCGACCTGAAGCTCTCTCTTACGCCGTTCTGGAACATTTTTGCACGCTCGCTAACGAGAGATTTCTTCATATTTTCTTCGTGAGATTGTGCGAGCGACGGATGATTCCGTAAAAAAAGATTCTGGAAGAAAGTGTCTGTGCGCGTTGCTTCCTGATGTTTCTTGATCTTATCCACGGTCAAGCAGGTGATCTTGGAATCTTGTTCGACACTCGGCGCTATATTCTCTATTCTCCTCAGTATCTTGATCTCATCCTTCTCGGCCATCTCTCTCCACCCATTCAAAGCCTTGCTTACGTCCCTTTCATCGACGCTCTTATCTTTCCGTGCTTTCCTTCTCGCATCCATTTTTTTCCAGTCACCGTTCACCGTTATACGTATTATCTCCGGCTTCCTTGTCGGAGTTTTGACGATCGTGTGCGGCTTCTCACGAGGTCGCTTTCTCTTGTTCACTTCACTGATCGCTTCGGAACAGGACGAAGACATCGAACGTAAGGATTCCTTGCTAACAACCAGCTTTTCTGGCGGCTTCGCGACGATCTTCGTCTTCTTTGGCTCCGTCTTAGTGATCTGTGATGACGCACTTTTCGCAGGAGACTTTAGTTGTGCGCTTGACCTTCTTTTCGTCGCCGTAAGCTGTTCAGGACGCTGTTCAGATGTCTTTCGTAATACTTCCTGTTCCTTGAGCGAAACAGCTTTGAGAGATTTATCCACTGGACGCTTTTGTTTATTCGTCGACGAGCTCTTTACTACAGTACCCAATGAAAGTATCTTAGTCTGCACATCCCTCGTTTCTTTCTCTTTGTGCTTCTGCAAAACTTTCTTGACCTCCACTGGTGAGGAGAGTTCCTGTGATCTGCTTAGCCTTCTACAAGATTGTTCTTGCTCTTTCTTCGTCAAACGAAGTTTCTCTCTCTTCGGAGTTGAGAGAGGTTCTGATTTTATTCTCTCTAGAGATTTCTGTCTTATTTTAGTAGCAGAAATTGCGTGTCTGGATGGTACCTTTACTGCTGTGAGTTTATCAAGCTTCACTGAAGATTCGCGAATATTTTTCGATGCTGGCGACGTTGAAGAACAAACGTGATTTCTCGCACTACTTGACGGCAGGTTTAACTTCTTTGCTTCAAATTGAGTTTGTGACAAGCAGGGATCCGATTTTCTTTTACCAAAAGTGTTGGAGAACAAAGCAGACACCTTGGTAGTCTTCGAGGCAATCGGGCTGCTGGAGGACGTGCGAACGATTGTGCTATGAAACTGCTCGCGATTTTGTCGATGCCGTTCAAGATTGCTGCAGAATCTCTCTTTTAGAGACCTGATGCTCGATACGCTATCAGCATGCGCAAAACACTGTTCGTGTCTAGGTTTCGAATATGCAGTGTACGAATTATCGATCAATCGCGTATTCTCCGAATATAATTTTCTCAAGGTTCTGCTATGGCGTGATGATTTTCTTCGAGGCGGCGAAGGAGGCCTTGGCGCCGACATAGCTTGCGAAAGAGCTTTACCAGACGATGAGAGGCTATGAGGAGGAACCCTCATGACCTGCGGCGGGGATTTTGTATCGATCGAGGACAATATCGACCATTCATTCCACGTCGAGAATGCCGTCGTGGACGAGGTGATTCTTGACGTGCACGAGGCGCTTCTTCGATGCACGCGGATCCTCGTCAGAGTTGGCGAGATCGGGAAATATTCGATCTCCGAGTCGTCTGTGGACAAAGTTTTGGAATTTGGTCCGGATTCTCGATGTACTATTGAAGGCCCTTCGCTCTTACACCCTGCCACCCAAAGATCAGTCGTCTAAAGATTGTCCCGCTCAAGACTAAGCTGGTGGACGCGCCGAGTTTCGCCGGTGCGACAGCGTGCCGATGCGAGGATTCGCCACTCCTCATCGTGATGTTACTGCAGCTGGCGGTGTGCTTATACGTAAAAAAGAGGATTGCAAAAAGAGCTTTTCGAAAAGACCGACTCGCGCACCAATATCGATAGATTATCGAGAGAAGAGCTGTGCCATATTTAAATTAAAGTGAGAACGCCCGAGGTCAGGTTGCACCAATTCTACTGGTTGACTAATTCCAATTATCGATTATCTGTCCCTTCTAGATCGCAGCCTCGGCCACGATGCGATATCCGAAGGAAAGTTTTAGGCTGATGGAGAAGTGTCGTGGATTGATTAATTAATCAATATCGACGATGTCACCGATGCGTCATTGATTAATTAATCGAGAGTCGGCCGGTAAGTTTATCAGCCAAGTACTACAATAGTCGCATCTTGGACAAACCCTTGTTCCACGGCAACCTCTCTTCCAGCCTAATTAATTGCGATTAGTGTTAACTGACATTGATGCAACCACCGTCGGGAGATTACACATATAAAGAAATTCATACGTATCAAAGCTATGTGCTTCAAACAGAGCACTACTACTCACACGTCATGCCACGCGTTTTTCAGCATAAATCAGCACCGAAAGTTGAAATTTTCTGAGAGAAAAAAAAAATCGTCTCGACTTCATTCGTCAATACATTCAATTTTGTGAAACATCGAGGATACTTTTTAATCTCTCCCCTCCTCCCCCCCTCCTCCATCGTAAATAATTTGAAATATTTATAAATCAATTATAACAATTTCGCTAACAATAAAAATATAATACTAACATTTTATAATCTTTCAATAATGTAAAACTAATCTTTTCCTCATCACTCGAAGTTTCGGAACGCATGCGTAATTGACAAAACACAATGATAATTAATAAAAATGCACACACATTGCAAGCAACCTTAAAACACACACCCGCATGCCAAAAATAAACTCGAGTTACACGGCCGATGTTGCTCAGCGTGCTGACTGTAGCAAATTAAGACGTATGAAAAAAGTAAGAAACAAAAGAAAGATTAAAATGCATACAGTACGAGGATCGGCTGAGGGGCAACTCACCCTTTGGACGTTCTGGAGCTGGTTTGCGAAGCCCATGGAGGGGTACGTCACCACCGCTCTGCACTGTTTTGTATGCTAGTCTCTGCTCCAAAAGGCTGAGCGGACTAATATCTTCTCGTCGGCGAAACACCAGCGTCGAATCGCTCTCGTAACCCGACTCTTTGAGGGCACTTCGCAAATAAGAAACGCCGGTGAGAGACGCCGTCGAATGACAGCTCGATTCATTATACAGAATTAAAGGGATCAGAAATTGACGTTGTACTTACTGAGTTATGTACGGCTTGGCCGCGGCACGTACGTCGCTGCGCTGATCGAAAGGCTGGAAAAGAGGGAAACGCCATTATTATTACCGTTCGTTATGTCGATCGGTCCTCGATCTATATAATATATATGAAACATGCTACGTATACATGTACGCTACTTGACATAAAATGTCGTACGCCGCAAGAGATACGAGATTACTCGAGATTCGAGAACGAATAGTTTTTAATCGGCATGAGCAATCACATCGAGCAGAACATCGAGCAAATCATGCCGCAGTCGTGTAATGCTAAGCCAGGATGAAGAGGAACGTGGCAGGATTAAGCTAATGAGACATAATCCGAAGGGAATGAAAGAGGAGGAAACAAGTACATAGGAGATCAAGATACAAGGAGATCGACAATAGCCATTTGTGATGCAAATATACTTGTAAGTGATTTTGTAAATCAGAAAAAGAATTATGTCAACATATGAATTATTAATTCTCAAGAAATAATTGATACCGCTCAATGATCATATAATTCGCTTCCGTAATAAAATATTTCGTTCATGCGTATTGAGTGATGTATGTGTTAAAAAAAAATATTTTCTAGTGTTTTCGGAGTTTCGCGATGTGTACAAAGAAAGCGCTAAAATCGAAGACCATCAATATTCATAGTCCGTTCATCAATGTAAAATCGTCTAAGTAATATTTTGAGATGCTAATACGGCTTTGTGATAACATCTTAAGGCTATACTTAAGACGGTCTTAAATATAAGAACCGATTATAAATACCGACCTAATAATTTCTTTTCGGCAAATAGAGTGTTGTATAATAATATAGATAAAAATGTGTGAAATAGGCTATAAAGAATGAAGAAAGAGATACAGAATCATGACAAAAATGCAGAGAAGGAAGTGAGAGAGACGACTCGATAGCCAGATAGAGAAAAAGAGACAGCAGAAAGATATATAGACAGATAGAGGACAACGTCATCGTGCACTCTACTTGTCGACGATGTGGCAGCCGTTCTAACCCGTGAAACGGCTTGCGTGGTGATAACGGAGGGTGTTGTCGGTGATGGTGGTAGCATGATATGATCGGTGCTGGAAAAAGAAGAAGAAGTAGAAGAAGAAGAGAGCGGCAGTCGCTGCAATTCTTGGTTTTGATGGTGGGACTGTTGATGGTGGCGATGTTGATGATGATATTGATGTTCGGGATAATGATGGTGATGACCATGATGATGACGATGTTGCTGCTGCTGCTGCTGCTGCTGCTGCTGCTGTTGTTGAATGCTGTTATTACCGATCGAGCACGGTACGATCGCGGCGACGGCCGGAAGCGGCGATACTGCTGATCGCTCGATCCCAATCGGATGCGATCGACGCGCCGGGCAACGATCCGGCAACACGAAGCTCTTGGATCTTCCATCCAGCATGCTGCCAGCGGCGTGCCAATAGCAAGGATCAGCGGCAGCGGGAGCGCGTTCCAGAGGTCGGATGATGCGACTGTCTTTGGCATTGTCACCGGTGGTGACAGTTGAACGATCGTTCGACCGATCAATAGACTCAACCGGTAGGATCAAGGACGACTTGGACCGATCTTGGATCGGAGTTCTGGACCGGTGCATGCGTGACTTGCAGGATAGATCGATCGACCGATCGGTCGTACCTTCCGGTGCCACTGGACGCGCCCGCCTTATGCCGCCAATGAACTCGGAGCTTTTCGTGCTGCTGATTGCCGGTATCCTTACACTGTCCTCCGGCCGGTAGGAAAGGCTGAGGACGCGGGACTGCCGAACGCCACCGTCCAGAGACGCCATCCTAGCGTGCTGAGGATGTCCGTTTTCATTCAGCCACTGTCACCCGTAGTCGTCATTGTCGTCGTCGTTGTCGACGTTAGAAGGAGGTGGATAGCGGTGTGGGATGACATACGAGCAGGCACGACACGCAAAACATCGACGAGCACGCACACGCACACACACGATCATCGGGGACATCGGTCACGATCATCTCGAGCGAATGATGATCGGGATCCGGGACGATTCGACGATTCATAGGACAGGAGTTCAAGACGGAAGACATTAGGTGCAATTGATAAAACGATACTATGCATAAGTTAAGACATGGATCACCGTATACGTGACATTCGTATCGAAATGTGATAAAATTCTTTGCACTCGGTAATATTTCTCCGTATAAATCCTTCGATTTAATTATCATTATCGAAAGATTTATAATACTTTAAATAATATCGGGGAAATCCTCATGAGGCAGGAAAATTGCGTGTGCCCGGTCGGGTGCACGAACGATTATCGATTATCGGAGCGCAATAAGCTGCCTTCAGTTATCGTTTGACGCTAACAATAAGTTGCACGAAAAAAATTGCTGATCGCTGTTTTTATTGACTAACTTTACAAACAGCGTATATCACACAAAGATTGGATTCGAAATACACATCTTGAAATGCAATAATCACATTAAAGACACGCGATTCGTTCACGAGAGAAATTGAAATTTATTTTAGAGATGGCAGCTTCTTATTCGTAATTCTGATTTTACGACAAAATTCTATGAGAGAAGGAAAAGAAGATTTATGTGACAACATAGTAATTCTACAAGATCCCTCAAGGCGATGAACTACCAGATTAATTCCGAAGTAATGGAAAATGTTAATTTTAATTCAGTCTTAGTATCTACGCGGAAGAAAGAGTACCAATAGATAGACCGAGGAAAGAATAGAAGGAATAGAGAAACGGAGAGAATTCTTATTTAACTACTGCATTAATATAAAAATGGCGTACCCCGTCAAATATGTCCATGACCTCGTCCCACCACTAGAATCACAGAATTAAACACAGTGTTATACTAGGCGCTATCTAAAAAGGTTAACTGAAACATTTAGATTCAAATAAAAGGGAATAAACAAATATTCGGATATTCTTGCCATTCTCCATCTAAAATAAGAGAAGAGGTTGAATAATCTACCGCTAAATAAATATAGCAAAGAGAAAAGCTAAATTACGAATTTTCCTAAATTAAATTAACAATTATATAAATTATAACTAAAATATATAATAAAATTACACGTTAAATTGAAGGTAAAAATTACTAACTGAATAATTAAACAGAATTAAATAGAAAAATTTAGTACAGTTCGTTAGTCTCAATTTTAGATGGAAATCGGCATAAAATTTAAACATAGGATCAACTACAAGCAGCGCTACAAAAGCTGTGTAAAAATCAATGGAGTTGTAGTACTACGTGGAGCCGCAGAGCACCCTGAAGAATGCGATTCTTTTCACTCGAGGAATAATAAAAATTTATATATGTAATCACCATTATTTTTAATAATTGCTCTCTCGGGGGGACTCTGCGCATTCTGAACATACGTGCGTGCTTAATGTATACCAACTGAGAACTGTGTCTGCGCTGTGTGTATGTGTGTATGTGTTAAAGAAACGCAATAACCACCACAAGGGCGGAGAAAGTAAGAGCTCGCAATCAATTAACTCGTGATCGCCAAACAGAAAAGCTCTCAATAAACGGAGGAAACGTATAAGTTGGCCGGCAAAAGCAATTCGTTTTATTTAACACGTTCGATTGGCGTGATTACCTTCCTTCTTGTCCGCGCGTCGTAAGTTGGCTAGAAGCAAAGCCATTTCAAACGATCATGTTCCAGGTGTGTATTCAGGTAATCTTGGGAATCTTTCAGAGAAATCACGATTGCGCCGCGTCGATAAGAAAATAACAAAAAGGAAGCGAGATGTCTACACGAATTTCTATTGCCACTCTCGCACGAAATATGGCTTGATGTCACACGATACAAAATGATCTACTGCACGTTCGATCAATTTCGCGTATCGTGTATAACGATATATGACACTTTGACAGAGAGATAGATAGCCAATCTTAAGCTCGCATTCGTGCGCCCATCCCAACGTTAGTATCAACCGTGGTCAGCTAAATTTTACCTTCTTCATTTATCTATCTCTTGTATCTAACAAGGAGAGATTTCAGATATGTGTCACATGGATTTTGAAAAGTTTGATATTAAGATACAAAATCTGACATTGTAAAAATAGTACGTAATATTCGGATGCCAATGGGCCAAAAGATTGGACGAAGATTACAAAGTTTTAAAATAACCGCAAATATACACACACACATACATGACGGACATCTCATAAATCTCCAAAATGTGACTGGGTCGGTCTAGCTATAGTTTGCAACAAGCAGAGATTGTCCTTGATCCTTTCGGATTTGACTCACTGACATCTAAATGTTACATATTATTTTTATGACGTCGAATTCTATACTTTAATATCGAATTTTCTAAAAATTTGCGTGATATATATTCAGATCTTTCAGATAAAAATAACATACTGAGTATTATATATATATATATATATATATACATATACATATTTCTTTTTCTACATTGTACTTAATTAAGATTACTTAACGGAGACTATCAATGCGAAATATTGCTGTCATTAGAAGATTCGATTGTCCCATCAATCGTTACTCTTCGGATGAGCTAATAATTTCTATACGGTGTCGTATGATCGAATCTTTTCGATGTTATGGGAAAGTGCGCTTTAATTTATATTACAGGCAGGTCTGTCTACTTTCGAGTTATGAATGACAAAACAATATGCCGTACCTCTTTAGCTTCCTTCTCGGCAATCGACGAATGCCCTGGTTCATAATCTTCGATGCGACCGGGCTGATTTTTATAAATCTCTGTCGAGTATTTCAGCGCTCCATTTCTAGAACAGAATGTGAAATGTCCCGTTATCAATAAATCTCTTAAAGAACTATATATTTTATGTGCCAGTTGTTTGAGAAACGATCTGTTCCAATAGTCAATAAAATTTGATCGAGAGATAAAAATCGAGAATGCGGAAGGAAATTTCAACGGTTTGAAGCATCCTCACAAATTGTTGGGAAAAACAAGCGAAAGTTTCCAAATTCTCGCTTACTTTCTGGGCATAGTCGCCGTGGTGAAGTCATTTTCTTTGTTGCGCAGCCGTCGACGGCTATCGAGAGTAACGGATCGATCCGAGTATGCACGCGGTTCCGGTTCACTCAAATATCCGCTGCCGCTTCCGTATCCATATCTCCCTCCTGAAACAAGAATGTTGAACGTTTTTCGCATTTTGTTTGTTGTCAGGTTCCTATTCGCGAGTTCCCGTTTAGTTCCAGCAAAAAAAATCTATCGGTAACCAAATAACGTTCAATTAAGAGCGCAAACAATTCGGTATTTACGTATGGTTTAGTTCTTACGACGTTATAATAGAAATATCAAGTTACGAAAACACATACGCACATGAAATACACACATACCGTGTTACGTAACATTAGTATGCACATTATTCGAGAATTAATCATCGAGAAATCTTCGGCATTCGGAAATTAAAACCTAATCTCAGTTCAATTTAAATTTTAACCGATTTTTCCTGTAAGTAGAATTTTTTAAATTAAATTTGGGATTAAATTTTTTTCGCAAGAAGATCGAATTGGCGCGATGAAACAATCTAAAGACGAAAGTCGCAAAAGATCGAACGTGAGAACTTCAAATCAACTCAAGAAGTTCCCCCGCGACAGCGAAGAAGAATTTACGCTAACTCGAAAAGTTGTCCCGACTTTGATATATTCGATGGGAGATCCCGTACCGTCTGATAAGACGTTCAATACAGTCTGTGTAAACCAATCTCTCATAAGTTAAAACACACATTAATGGTACTCGATTAATCGAATTAACCACGATGTTAATCTAGAGAACGAGAGTCCCGCCGGGGAGAGGCAGATGTTAATTATCAGTTGGATGTTAGACAAGGTAGTCATTTATGTATCTGTTGCAAATTGTTTATTACTGTTTTTCACGCTCGATGTAACTGTTAAACGGCGAGTATATGTACAGCGACAATTGTTATCTTGCGTTACGCAGAAGGCCATACATCAGTTGCCAATATACGGAAAATAGCACCCTGACGCGATACATTTTTGCTACACGACCGGAAATTATCTCTCCACCGCGTTTTATTTTACAGGTATTAGTTACGCTGTTGTTACACAAATCATGGCTAGAGTGACTGCGTTACGCAGCGCACCCACGCACAGCGTAATATTAGTAGCAAATGTCGCAATTCGACCATCGCAGCAGTCATGCGCGGTAGCTGTATATTCACCTCTTCTTGATTTGTATTTTATGGTTACGTAGTCATCTGGAAACAAAATTATGGAATTATATGCGAATTGCCCGTTCACCGATCAATGTTATTATTCCAAATGCGCGTATTTATCGGAATCGAATATTAAATTCCTTATTTAGCCCGTAAATAATAATGATATTAATTTAGTATTGTATGTCCAACATAACAAAAATACGGGAATAATTATTTGTATCCTCTCAAGTAAAATTTTATTTATTTAATAATCACATCGTAATTACAAAACTTACCGTTTCTATCAGCGCGATGCAACGAGTCATACATTTTCTTGTACCATTTCGCTTGATTGCTTTCCTTGATTTCCTAGAAGTAATTTATCGAGATAGTATTAAGAAAGTGCATCGCACGATGAAAATAATTACTCGTTTATAATGTGATTAAAAATGACGATATAAATCATTCATTTCTTACATAACTGCTTGCCAAGCGTTCATCGCATCGATTGGAAAATTTATACTTTTAGTTTAATAATTAACAACCTACCGATCTTAACACAAGAGGGATACCTTCCCTAGTCACCGGTCCGATTCCCTCGAATTTTCGAGGGCTCAGATCGGCCATCTTCTTCGGCAGTTCATTCTCCGTTTCTGGCTCGCTCTCGTATTCTTTCTTCAATGTGTAGACTGAACGATTCAATTTCACAATAAATCATTAGCACTCGCGTACGCAATCAGAAAATAGGTCGACACATATAGTAATTAGACACAGCTAATTAGCGACGTTAGTGATAATAAGAAACATAAACGGATTTTCGAAAATCATTTATATTGGATACGTTTATATTGGGCGGCTTTCATATAAAAAACGAACCATAATATAATAATCATAATGCTATAACATTCGACTAGTTGGCTTATAACTGATCGATACTTACTTATCTCTCCCGGAGAGATTAGCGGTCTTTCGTCGTTCACTGGCCGATTATCGCTTTCCTCCAAGTAAGCTGCGCCTTTCGGCAATTGTCCCTCTACAATAAAATCGCAATAAAATCTACAATAAATCGGTAATTTAGTGTAACGAAGAATAAAAAAATGTAATTCCGCAAATCTTTGATTTTCTCATTCATTCTGCCTCCGATAAGCAGAATAATTCTTATAATGGGTGCTGACCTCGCGCTTTCTGCAGCAATGTGATGGTCGGATTCTGGGCACGTGGCAATCGCGGCGTAGACGCGAGGGTATTCAACCCCTGAGAGGGTGCCGAATGCGAATTCACGATTCGCGAGATGCCACTCTCCTTCTTCTCTTCGCCTTCCCAGGGCGGAGGCGCCTCCTTGAACAGAATCTCGTGTAAGAGTGCGCATCTTTGAACTTTTTATCATCGATGCAAGAAGATGATTCGAATAAAGCGATCATACATATTACAGCTTTCCGTTCTTTCCTTTGTCAAGAGAATTTTTATTACTGTATTTACTAAAGAGTTGTCCGAATTGGATTTTATTCCAAGTTTGTTCGCCAAACTTAACCCTTTGAAGATGCAAAGAAACTTACATGGAACCTTGTTTTCTAAGGGAAGACACTGAATTCGATTCTGGCCTCAAAATTTTAAAATTCAAGACTATCACGAAACTCGATTTTAGGAGATTCTTGGTATCGCTGAGTTTAAATGTAGCCTGAAAATCTCAAATTTCAAAAGAGTAACTTCCAATGAAAGAGGATTTGGTATATCATAAGATTCATAATCAGAGTTTGGAAGTTAGTTTGAAAATCAGCACTAACTGTTTGCAAACACTGATGAGCTTCAAATAAAGCGAAATTCAAAACTTGATGATACTTCGTAATTAAAAATTCTCTAAAACCATGTTGTATGTGATAATCGGATTGTTTTGGAAATTTTGTGTATTCATTATATATTGAATCTATTACATTTTTAATGTTTTTTAAAAATCAAATAAAACATTATCCAATTATTATTATGAGGATATTTATAATAATCAGATTATAATAATCAGATTATTTTTACATTGTACCCACTATATTGAATCTACCATTTTAAATTTATTTTTGATTGCAAAATCGAATAAATCATTATCAAATTCTGTACATATTAAATATCTGTATATATATCAAAGTATCAAATATCCTGTATAGATCGAGTTTCATGACACTCGAATGAGCAGTTTACAAAATGAAAGGTGTGTTCAAATGGGCACGCCCACAAAAAGTTAATGATTTAATCAATCACGAATTTAATTTTTATGCCAGATAATTATAGCTAACGTCTCGATATAATTGGCTGACATACTTCCTTCGGCTGTCTCTTCCGGCTTAGTACAGGACTATCGAATGGCACAGGACGAAATTCCTTCCTCTCAGCGACAGGGCTCGCGCCGGCGTTAGCGGGAGTCCAAACCGGCGGAATCGGCTCGTTCTTCTTCTGTGATTCTTTCTTTCGTTCGGGACTCGGTGCCTTCTCAGCTGGCGTTTGTCCTGGCGACCAAACGCCTGGCAACGAAAATTCACTTTTAAGAATGTAATTGATATGGTATATCCACGAGACCTTTGTTAATCAACACTCATTGTCAGGCAAATTTGGTTATCGTCAGATGGAATAACAATAATCTTATTAAAAAAGAAGGCCAAGCCGATCGATTACTTCCTATAAATGAACCCAGCTTTTATCATTTTTAAATTTATGTATAATTCAATACATTAGTTCCTGATATAGGAGCTAATTAAAGAAAGACTGCCAATAAAGGAACAAAAGGTCTTTACTCCTGCAACAGCTACGCTGTATGGATTTGGTGGATTGGCACTAAAGCTAACATATGAAATGTACGGACGCTAATCTTGGCACACAGGGGAGCATACATTACATAAGGGATCATCTTTTTCCCTACTATTTCCTATTTCCTCATTTTGCCACGTCATTGCCTATTACTAATTCGATTTAAAAACGATTCTTTGACGTAAACGATCCGAAAATCATATCCATTTATATTAATCGCGTAAACAATCTGGAAAGAAATGAAACCGTAGGAAAGATACTTTTACAGATCGCCGTTTCTAACCTCGGAGTAATATTTTTTAACGGCTGATAAACAAAGATTTTATTAACTCGTTACCGCGGTCTAAATAAGAACAAATGTCATGTCGCAATGTCGCGTCGGTGACATAAACGAAGTTATTGACGGGTGACGACGTTTGAATGTCAGATGGGGAACGTTACGAGCACGATAAAGATACATCGTCGCTACAGTGAGTCAGGCACATATGCCAGTCGGAATTGAACCTCTCGGCCAATTTACAGAACCATATCTCTCGCGGTCGCGCGGCAACAGGAAATCAGGGGTAGTTCATTTGGGACGCTGGTAAAATTAGAAGCTCGTGTGGGCGGCGTTAGGTATTATGAGATACGCATAATTGCAATTGGCTGAGAACAACCTGAACACAATGCCGCGGCGACGCATTTTCTGGAGCGATACATTTTCTGCGCACGACACTTTAGCGAAACGTTACGCATTCGATGAATATGAATTCGGGTTGATCAAGAGGAATCGAATGCGGAGATAAAGAAATTGGGAAAAACATAAATATCTGGGCTTTCTGATCGAGTCGTTACAAAGAAAAAATTTTGTCTCAAACAACCTTCAACATGCATGACTGTTGAGGTAACTGTAGTGACCACGTCCTTTATTGTAAAGGACAGAGTCCTTTAGTTCAGGTTCTTTATATTTATTTATTTTTTTCAAAATTCAATTTTGTCTAATATTAAGAAAAATTTCTTTCTAATTAACATTCCAAATATAATATACTTGGAATGAGCGAATTTTTATAGAAATTATCGACAATTTTAATTTTGTGCAAAAACAATATTAACCCAAACAGAATAACAAAGTCACAATAACATCAAAATAAGTCTTGATTGACTGAAAAGTGATAATAATAAAATTTTTTAATAATAAAATTTTAATAATAAAATTTGCAGCTATTTTGACATCATTTTGATATTATGATAACTTGTGCTTAACTTGGAAGTTATCTCAGATATACTGCGTGAAAATTTCAGAAATTCAAACACACTTCTGACAGTCACAAACTACCTTGGAAATATTTAGGAATAAAATCTTTAGATATTCAGCTTCGGCCTTTATTTTCTTTGAAATCGATATAATCACTGAGAGATAACATATGTTTATCCGGAGATGAGATAATTAAATCAAACTAGAAATTAAGATTTATATAAAAATATTATTAGGCACCAAGATTCACTTTAAACGAATATGGTCTTCTTCGCTTATTTGTGTGAACATTTCTTTGCTGATTTTCACTTATTATACAATAATTGATGTTACACACGTTACAATCTATGTACGACAATAACGGCTATACATTTTCACTAATTGCAACGTACGTGCGATTAATCAATGCTGTCGCGACGCCAGCTGCATCCAGCATTCGAAATGTCAAAAACATAGAATTGCCATCGTTTTTGGATCGTGTATCGACATGCACACGCTATTCGCAACTAACAACCGTGGCAATGGTGATTAGTCGAAACACCGATACTGTAAGGACGACGTTCTCGGTAACCAAAATTAATGCCTCTTCCCTCCTGGATAAATTACTAAACGAGATTACGCGTTTTACTCGGGGAAATACATGTACGGAGATACGCACACGTTTATGTGTGGCAGGGACTTAATTACAATCTCGTTGCTAAGAACACACGTGGCCCCACACAATACGATCTATATCCTACATACGTAATTAATTTTATTACATTTTCGAAACGAACGTTGGTTAACGTAATAGAAGCACACTCTCCCAATGGCAATTCCATTTCTCTTATCGCGTTGTTCATCATTCAATTACTGGCTCCAGTATATTCGAAAAGTTAATTAATTAATTATCGAAAGTTCCATTAAAAATGTTAATAGACAAATATTCTTGTAGTTACTCGAGAAGGGGCAACGTTGGATATTAATATTTCGGATTGCATCTTCAGTCATTATGCAAGATGCACGACGAAATTATTCTGTTAGTTTTCTTCACACATTCCTCGCGCAGGTTTACCTGGTTTCGCCGACGAGGCTTTAAACGTGGGGGCGAACATAACGTTTTCTGAAAGAATTAAACAACATTTTGTCAAACAAAATGTCTCGGGTTCTCGCCATTTCGTAAATCGTATTATTTTTAATGACAAATTTTTGAACGAATTTCTTTTCACGTATCTCACGATTTCTCATCATAATTAATTCATACGTCTGTGACAATTTTTCTAATCTAAATCATTAACTATCAACGCGGAATATCTTGATGCTTGTCGCAACTGCGCGATGTAAGACTTATATTACACTCCGCGTTCAATATCATCTGGAGAGCTCTTCAAAGTTACTTTCACGATGAAACCGCCACTATTCATTAATATAAAAGCGATCTTGATGGAATGCCGTGAAACGAGCGCAAAGAGAAGAATAAAACCAAGTAGACTGCTTTATTCCAACAGACTAAGAGTATACCAGCGCCATAATGCATTTCGAAAACTGATCGTATAACTTACGAATATTAAAATCAGAATTTATCGAATTACTCTACTTGTTTATGAAGTTCCTTCAATATATCTTAAGATAAAATTAATTTCTGTCGCGTCAATTATCTTATTTATTTTTGCCAATTTAACATCTTTATATTTTCTTATGAATTTTCTCGTTGATTTGAAAGGCAATAATTTGAAAAACACGTAATCCTTTTTTGAGGATTTCCTTCGGAAAGATGCGAGTTCCGAGCTTCCTTACGACCGCGGAACTACCTGTTGAAGAAATTTACGAACACCTATCATGCCTTCATCCCTCGCTATCCTTCGATAATGCATCAACTTTTTCGAAATCACTCACTTTTCTCCAACATCGTCACTTTACGATTTCAACGACCTCTTTTTTTATTCGCGGCACCGCGTATCTCAATGGGATACTCTTCTCGGCGAGACACGAGAAAGTAGCACGGTAGGTGCCAGCCGACTGAAGCGTCGCGACGCCGCGCCGACGAGACTCGACGCCACGCCGCGCGACGCTTACTACGCCGACGTCGACGTCGTTCGAGGCTACTCTACACGAAATCTTGAATCCACTGCCAACAAACCGAGCTATATACGTGTGTATACGTTTGCTTGGAAAATGGATTTGAATTCTCTCAATCTTCAATCCGACGTTAAAATAAAGTAATATTAAAGTAAAATAAATAATGTTTAAAATTTCATATGATAAATTTGTTTTTTATCCCTGCATTAGACTGCACTAGAATTCTCTTTTTCGCTTTGACCAAATATAAAATATGTATCTGTCTCACTTTAAGTCTCAAAAGTGTATACTAGTTCAGCCACAGAAAAGACTTAATTCTATAATTCATCCGGGACATTTCAGTTTTTCAATATTAATATTTTTTGCAAATAATGTCACAAAGCATTCAATAATGATATTTTTTATGTAACGCATGCAATGATTAAGCAAAATTGCAAACGCACCTTGCCCAAGTAGAAATCCCCTGCCGATTCTTAAAGCTTTGTCGATCTCGTGCAGCAGATCATTTTCATTCCTGACTCTTCTCTTCGCAATGGCATCGCAGCCGCTCTCTTTGATTAACAAAGCATATGCCCATATCCACCAAAAAGAAAAAAAATAAAAAGATGCAATAAAATTAATTTCGAGCAGCGCGCCGTGAACTTGTTAGCAAGTCGCAAGCCAGAATTGAACGACAAAGAAATTCTTCAAGATTTTTAAATATCCGTCAGTCGTTTATAAAAAAAGAAAAAAAAGAATTGATGTATCAATTGAAATGATACAAATAATCTTGTATCCACAGACGGATACGGTATCCTAAATTCGCACATTTAGTCTCGACGGAACGCATGCTGTGGCTAAACTTTCGTGCTAAAGTTAGAATAGAAAATAAACAGGCGCTTCGGTAACCGCGTCGAAAAGTTCACGAGACTTACGAAATACAAATAACCGCAGTGAGTTAATAGTAATAGACGAACGATGTCCGCACGCTTTGATAATGTGTCAATAAAAATTAACATTGTTGCACGAATAAACGACTTTTATCAAATATCAACTAATACATCTAACATCGCCGTTTTTTCATATATTTTTCTCTCTGCAAGAGAATTGATTGGTGTAAAAATATTTGAACAAAACGTGCACTCGTGCCGTACCTATTGTAATATATTCATAACATGTACATGTACTGTCAGCAAACAAGTGGGCTGAAAGATTAAAAAAAGCGAGCATGCAATACGTGGTGAAAAAAGCGATTTTAGATGAGATGCGAAGATGAATGATTTATCAAAACAAATGAGAGAATCTTCATTTACATTAATTATATCATCACAATTGAAGCTTTTGACAAAAAATTTTAAAGCTCTTAAAAACAAAAGGATGCTAAAAATATTTGCTTAAATGTTAAGAGAGAACTTCTGTGGATTCTATTCGATCATCATATTATGGCGAACTCCAAAATATCATCAAGTACTTCTTAATTGTAGATAGAGTATAATATGTATATATAAACAATTTAACAGAGAAAAATTCTCAGTCTCCACGAAAGGATGTGCGGACCAGCGGGCCAGTAGGCCACGTCGCGTGATTGAAAATAGCTGAAAACAAGAGAACGGTGGTTCCGGCGCACTGGCCGAAATGGCGAACACGTCCTATGAGCGATTGGCCTATTTCTCGTCGCGGTGTCTTTATATTTAGATTCCCATCTTCCAATGAATCACAAACACCGCGCCCCGGCGATCGCGGGATGAAGGAAAGAGTAAATCGCAGGCTAGTATTCTACTATCATCAAACGTGGCACTATCTAAATGACAACGTCGATAGCGATAGAAAACGCATCGTGTCGAATAGAATTTTGTGGGAACTTTTCTCTAAATTCTTCACAGTGGAATCTCATTCTAAAGACTAAAATTTCACTCTTAAAGATTAAAAATTCATTCTTGAAAAAGAATGATAGAATTTTCACTTTTTAGAGTGAGATTTCACTCCAAAGAATTTAGAAAGTTTAAAAAACAGTAATTTTGCATTGTCATCTTATCTCGAAGAAAGAGAGATATTTTTGAATTACCCAGTATAACGATGACAAGATTAAAGATTCTGCGACTATAATCGGCTCCAGGGAGTCGACGCGTGAACGACATGACGCAATTTGATAGCCTCTGTATCTCCACGTTGATATCCGTTATCGCAAACTGTCGCGGTTCATTATCCGCGACGTTGTTCTCAGCGCCACGAACACGAATGTTAACGCAATAATTTTCCATAGCGTCGGTTTGATGAATCGATCACGTCTCAAAATAAATGTCAAAATATACGAGCAGCACGCGTGTCGATTGCGTGCCGGATTTATATCGCGGAATATTAAATCCCGCTGCAGGCGTACTCGATATCACATTAGGCAGAGAGCTGGCAATGAGAGGAAAGCGCGTAAACACGCATATTTATTACAATATCACGTTAACTCGCGCGTTTTATGCATACAATGAGATTCATTATTTGTACAAGACTGATCGTATCGTTGCGAGATGAGTTATTAATCGGATTACGGAATTGGAGCAATCTGGACTGTGTGATTATGATGCTGCACGACCTGCACCAACGTAAATAGATCGACGCGCTTCCGCTTTGCCGAGAGAACTAATCTTGCCTCCGAAGCTGTGCAGGAAAACAGTACTCAAGACAGTAATGAGATTTCCGTTTCGATGTTACCGCTTGTCTCCCATATTAAGAAAGTTCGCTTACGATGTGATAGCTAAAGCGATCCGACGAGAACATTTATTGGAGAAATCCCCAATTTTTCGCTTTTCAATAATTTTAATCAAATCGTGATGTTTTAAATTTTACAATTCAATTTTATTTGTACTGAATTGAAGATGAGAAATTTGTGATATTCCAAAAAAATATTTCAATTAATTGTAATATGAATATTACTTTATCGCGCTTTATTATGTGAAATTTTATATCGTTGCTTTCAGTCTCTTTAAATCACTTATTAAAACGAGTTTGTAAAAGGGACATTGCGCTGAATAAACATTTTAATAAAAGATTAATTATTTATCCTTCCTTCATTTTTTGTCCAACAGTCCTTTCATGTATTGTTGGCACCAGGCGAACAGATAAAAAGAATTAGCATAATACCAAGAACGTTAGTGACGACAAACACTAAGGCATCTACGGACGTCGAACAAGATGCGCACGTTACGTTAGTGGTTGTTAAAAGGCGTCCCTTGGCGAGACATTCGAGAGTTCAAGACGGATTTGTTTGACTTCCGGACGGGACATTCTTTCTCAGCAGCCACCAATCGGCACGGCACCAATCATCATCGCAACACGACGAGCAACACAGCAAACTCCATCGTCCATTCCAATCGCCGTAACTCACCGCCCTCGTCGTCGCTCATCGTGGAGATCTTCAAGAACTCCCGCAGATGTTTCGGCAGCTTCCGAACGTCCTGCAGCTCCTTGCCGTCTATTAGGAACTTCGCGTTGATCAGAGCATCGCCATCTTCATCCTCGTGCTCCGTCCCGCTCTCATCGAGATTGATCCCGAACTTGTTCAATCTGCTGCGTGCCTTCTCGATGAATTCCTTTGCCATCGCGCTCATGTTACCATCCGCTTTGCGTTTGATATCTTCGTGCGAGCTGATCTTCACGACTTTGTGGCTCTTCCGCTCCTGCCGCTCTAATACCTTGTGCACGTACTCGTCGTACATTCGCTGGCGAAATGCCTCCCCGTTCGTTGGTAATTTCGTCGGTCTCCTCACTTCAACGTTCTTACGCTGAGTCATCTTTTCAGTGAACACCTCAGAGTCGTTTCTCGGTGTCCCTGTCGACTGCGTTTTCGTGCAACGATCGTTCACTTCGTCCTCGCGAGACTTAAACGTTCCATTTTCCTCCATTCTCGCCAAGTTTTCCTTCTGCGTGATCACATGGCGTTCCTCATGTTTAATACTTTCTGAGGATTTCTCTTCGTGATGCCCGTTCTCATGATATACTTTCTTCAAAAACTGCCGATTGCCTACTTTATCAATCGTCTCTATACGATTCTTTTCTATATTCCGTGACTTCTCTTGCCAAGATTCTTTTTGAATTCTCGGCTCGCTTCGATAGATTTCTTTGAAGCATTTCTCCTCGAGACCTCGAGGTCCCGCTCGCATATCTTCCCCACATTTTCCGTCTGTCATCCCATGGACATCGATCGGAATTTTACGTTCACGTTCGAGATTTAAGCTGATTTTTTTCGAGGTTTCTTCGGGAGACGATCTCCTCGTGTCGTCACATTGTTTCGTTCGATGAAAATGCGTTTGAAATTCCTCGAAAGCCTTTCTTTCCTCCTCTTCCGCTAATATCACGTTTTTTAGTTGATCTTCCAACAACTCGATATATCTCAGCTGCTGAGTGAAATATTCTTGAGGTAAGGAGCCCTTCTTATCATCGTCGAGCCGCCGTGATGTTTCCGTCTGTAGCTCTTTCAATTTATCCATGATCTCCACAGCGGCCACGTGTTTCAATTTCTCCGCTTCATGGTGTCCTTTTCGTGGTTCCAGACGATTTCTCGGCGGACTCTGATCAAAAATACTCGTCGTATCGATGCACGATCTATCGACCGTGACCGCGCGCTTCGGCAACGGTGGTACCTCGAGTTTGTTGTCGATCAATGCCGGATTCACGTGCTTGCCAAGATCGATTGTCTTCCTGAGAGGAGGCGTCCTCTTGCCAGTAGCATCCATCAATCGATCGGTACCGGTACCGTTCAGCACGATCGGACACTTAATATTATTCGCTAACAATCTCTCTGAATCGTGAGTTATCGCGTTGTTGTTTGCCGACAATCGATGTTCAGCCCGAGCGGCAGAACGTGTCGCAATCTTAAGCCGATCAGACTGGACCACGTGACCATTCGGCTTATCGTCGCTCGATTCGCCATCCTCGCCTCTCGTTGCCGCCAAGAATAGCTCGTTCGTAGTGGCGCTTCGGCGATCGTGTCTGACTAGATTCAACCAGTCGCTCGGCCGAGACTCGGCCTTGAAACATTCTTGACCCCTGCGCCCAAAAGAGTCGCCAATGGCGTCATCGGTTATCGTCTTCGTCTGATCCGCGAGTGTATCGTTTCGAGGACTGTTTCGTTCTTCCTTGATAATTTCCAGCAGCCTGCTGCTAGAACTATCGATCATGTTGTCTCGATGACTCGCTCGAATAGTCGGCTTAGATATTTTCGAAATCGCATTATTATCCTCTTTGATCGGATGAATCTCAACTCGGTACTGCGGCAGAGGAACGTAATGTGGCTGTTCCTCGTGATAACTATACCGATTTAGGAACTTTCGGTGAAGGTCCAGCAGAGTATCGGCACTCGTGCGAACCTGCGTGGCCTGTTGCGACGGCGACAGGCATACCAGAAGCCTGGGGTCCGTTGTAATGAGCGCACGCCACCGTGGTTCCCGGTTCTCCATCTCGTTTTCCGACTCTGACAACTCAATATTAATGCTTTTCGGTAACTTGGCCTGGTCTGAAACAGCGTTCGTAATGTCGTTAAGACGATGCCGCTCACTCTCGTCCGACGTTTTCGTTAGTCCGTGCCGTCGATCACTCACTCCATGCATTGAGTTTAGTCGAGCGTTATCATGTAGATGCGCCGGCGCGTCACTCACAAACCTCTGTAGAGTCCGCAAACTCTCGAAGATGTTGAACTTTGGCGTAGTGATCTCGCCTATCACTTGCGGTCCATACGGCATCGACAGAATCCTCTCAACGCAGAGCTTCCTGAGAGAAGGTGGTTGTCGCGACACGTCTTTCGTGGCTGTCTCAGGAGTTTCTGAAACCGCTTTCTTCAATGGCACATGATAAAAATCCTCCACAGGCGAGTAAGGGACCGGCTGAGGTGATTTCGAATTCTCTCTCGGCGTCGTCTCATTTGCGGATCTTTCCGTGTTTTTCAGCAAGGTGAGCTTCCGTTTCAAAGATTCTCCCACTTCGTCTTTCAAATTCTCCTCTCTCGTCTCGCGGACAATCGCGGTAATATCGGTCAATGACGCTTCCAATGGACGATGCTTTACGGTGTTCAAGGATGTGGTGCTGCTGGACGAGTCATGTCCTTGAACATCGATTAACTCATCCTCAAGCGAGGGACTCTCGCTCACTGGGACGTCCGTTCTTTGAAAGCTTGCCTCGTCGTCGGACGAATTCCTCATGTCGCTCTCTCGGGATGAGCTGCGCGTTTCTTCCTCGTGCTTTTCCTCGCGCCTCTCTTCGCGCTTCGACTCCCACGTCGAATACTTCGAATTGCGAAGGCCATCGCGCTGGTTAGCGCTCATACTCTCCTCGTGTCGTTCGATTATTCTCGTCTCCGACATCTCACTCTTCACTATTCGTTCGCGGTGAAGGCCAGATGTCGATTTCTCGTTCTTCTCGATTTTTCCCTCGGGTTTCTTCTTGCTCTTTGAACTCGACGTACCCATCGTCGATTTGTCTCTTACCGAAAAATTCGAATGAGTATCTGATTTATTGCACCTCGGTGATTCGTGATTCGCTGAAGAATCCTTCCTTTCCGAATTCGTGTGTTTTTCCTGACCCGAGGGATACCGGCACACATCGGCCTCACCCTTCTGCCGGCACGACGACGCGTTTTGATCATAAGCCACCGATGCAGCGGGCGTCGCGAATTTCCCTTCCTCGCGACGCGTTATTTCCGTGCTAGTCGTGCTTGCCAACGTGACGACGTGCGTACCGGTGTCGCGCGAGCGTGACAGATCATCGTCGCGAATACCCGATGACGCGATAGATCGACCGCCCTCGGTCGAAACTTTAACGTTCTCGGTTGTCGGAGCGGTGTCGGCGCGTTTGACCTGATTTATACGGCCACGAATCTCATTAGCGCGAACGATTGTCGAGATGAGGTCACGCGAGCTCGAAAAATCTTCGCTATAAATTGCCCGACCGGTCCTCGACATGCAAGAACTCTTGCAAACTCCGGGAAGCTCCGGCCGTCGTGGCAGCTCGTCGTCCGCCGCTTCACAACTCGCAAGCTTCCGCACGGATAAATTCGTCGACTCGTCGTGTTTGCGTCCGTCGCCGTTCGCCGCAACAGACGTCTGAATCTTCGCGCCGCTCGAAATATAGTCTATTTCAGGTGGCGTCGGCGGTCTCTGAGGCTCGCGGCTGAAACTAGATGACCTCTTCGGTAGAGGCGGCGGTTGCTTCGTTTCCGACAGGGTTACTTCGCTCGATGACGAATTCGAGGCTGAATCAACTCTGTCATCCACTTGTGATATGCTGTGATTAACGATCCTGCAAGTCTCGATGGAATCTTTTCGTGGAACATCGCGGTTGTCTGATTTTGCAGGTGCCTCGACTGCGGACGAAAATTTATTACCTTCCGCTTTACTTACATCTGCGTCACTGATATCACTTACAGTCACAATACTTGTCACGTTTTTTTCTAGCTTCTCCGCTTCATTATTTTCCTCACCGTCTTTCGTAGTATCATTTTTCACAATCTCAATTTCCTCAATAATACAACAGTCCTCGAGGTTTAAATTAGCTCTCGTCGCGTCTACTAAAGTTTCCAGAGATTCATTATTTAGGATGTCGTCCTTTGCATTCATTTTTTCGCTCATCATTTCAGTCACAGGATCAATGTCTTTTATTACTTCGGTTTCAGGACTCGCGACGTTTTCAATCTCGTCGTCAGTGTTTGCTTTATCGCGTGAACATAATTCCGAAATGTCATTCTTCATCGTATCAATCTTAATCTTAATATCGTATTTCGATTTCTCATCAGCCAATTCAATTTTATCAGTATCAACCCTTCTCGCTTCGATGTCATCCGTCGATGTCATCTTCTCGACAGAATGCCTGTCTTCGCGCCGATACTTGCTGATTTCTTCATTTATGAAATCTCTGATATGTTGTGCCTCGTCTTCCGATAATCTTTCACCCTCCTCTTGTATAATATCCAGAAAGCTGCTGGCGTAATGCGACGCCGACATCGCGCGCTTCCTCGTTTTCCGACGTGGCGAGCTAGCTGCTTTTTCAAAGGATCTGTTCTCTTCTGCCGCGAAATCGCACGTAATTTTCTCGAGAGTTCTCCCCTCATCCTCAATTACTTCTTCGGAGAAACTCGGTAGTTGCAGGTCCTCGATAAAATTTCGCAGCTTTTTCTCCACGTCTCTAGGCATCACGGTGGCCCACATCAGAGTCGGGGATTCCATTTCCGGTTTGGGAAACTTTTTCTGTGGCACGTATTGCTGCCCGATCCGATCCCTTGGCTTGAATTCCACGCGATCCTCGGAATCCTGTCCCCCGACTGACTCTGCATCGGATTCGAATTCGACGATTGCTGACCCACAATCGGCCTCCGCATCGCTGTCATTGACTTCTCGAATCTCCAATCGAGTCTCATTCTCTCGCGAGAGCCTGGCCTTTATACAACCAGAAAGCGGCCGTACCAATTCCACTGGTTCCGATATCGTCACTATCGTTGCTTCCTTCAATGCTCCGTTACCATTTCCGGTCTCCAAAATACCCACCCCGGCGATATGGCCGATCGTCGCTTCCAGAGGTAAACTGCTGACGGTCGTGATCTCGATTATCCCGGGACGAGATTCTGCCAGGTCGATCTTCTCGATTCTGCGCTTATCGTTCGGTTGGAATCTGCATCTGTGATTCAACGAGGATCCGCCCCGATCCTCGTTTTCGGTCAAGTCGACATTCTCCGGAACGGGATTCTCCGCGACGGAGTCGTTCGTCTTCGAGTTGTCGTCATCGTCATCGTCGCCGTTATCACGCTCGTTCCTCGAGGTCAGACGATTTTCCTCCTCGAGCTTCCTCTGCTCGGCCTTTCGCGAGGATTCCGTGATGTTCGTCGGTGGCTGAGGGGGTCGCCGTCGGTTCCGATTCCTGCGGCTGCGGTTGCGGTTGCGCGCATTGCCCTGCGGCATCACGGCGTAGTCCTCCGCGTCGGTTGCGTAATCCAGAAGGTCGCGATGTCCTACGATGTCGTGAATTTGTGGAAAAACTCGTAGCGCACGTTCTGGCACATCGTCTTCTCTCTCTCTCTCTCTCTCTCTCACTCTCTCTACTCTCTATCT
>NW_012130096.1:2012791-2016571 GCF_000143395.1 Atta cephalotes
CGTAACGGTACGGTACGGACGTACGTACGTACGTACGTACGTACGTACGTAGTTAGTAGTAACGTAACGTACGTACGTCGTACGTCGTCGTCTACCTCTCTCTCTCTCTCTCTCTCTCTCTCTCTCTCTCTCTCTCTCTCTCTCTCTCTCTCTCTTTCTTGCCTTCTTCTTTCTCTTCTCTCGTAGAATTCTTGTTGGAAATATCGCGTCACGGTCGTTTTACGGTAACTTTTCCGACCTTCTCCGCTTTCTGTTTCTCTTCGTTCTCTTTTATCTAATATCCGCCACGAGTTTCCCGACTCGGGATTTTTCTTACACGCCCATGTACGTGCATTTGACGCGCTCTTATTTTCACGTTTAAAGACGACGGCTCGTTACGATTTTCCCGCATCGTCCGGAAAGGAGCAACGGGATTTGAAAGTTTCTAAGAGTATTACGACGGAAAGATGTTACCGTACTGCATTTTGCAGAAAGTTACAGCTTCAATTTTTCCCACGAATTTCTATTGGACACGAAATGTTTCCATTCTGACTTAAAGAAAAGATAGGAAAGATAAAATTAAAATGGTTTTTTTTTAATTTCTTAGTCACTAAAATTATTTTGTTCTTTAGTTTAAATACAATCTTAACAATTCCAGCATGCATCTCAATATCCCCAAAATATTTCCGTACCGGAATTCTTAAGGAACTTTACTATGCCAATTTTTAATACACCGCATACTTTACCTATATACGGAATATTTACTCATATTCCAGTTTCCTTTTACGCGAGACAATTCGGCAGGCTTTTAGAAAGATCGTTCCAGACAATCGCAATCACAAGATGATGCTTGATGAAGAAAAGAAGGAAGAAGATATCGTACAGTATTTCATGCAGAAAGCGTCGTCCAGCCCAACATTCCTAAATATATAATCTCCGATAACAAAGCGTTTCTTACCTTTCTTAGCGTCGCTTTGTTGCTCGCTCGGGCAGCTCTTCAGAGCACCGTTCTGATTGGCGTAGCTTTGCTCGACTTTTGTGTCATCTGAAAGAAACGGTTCGATGTTGCAATAGATAACACACGTATCATCTCTCGTTTCATTTATTAAAAACTCGCGATAGCAAAAAAGTTATTAAAAAAATTCCTTAATATATAAATAAATGTTAGATGAAAGAAATTTAAAATTAATAAATTCAGCAAAACAGTTTTATGATTTACGTTCAGTATCTCAACCGATGAATTCCTTCACACGTCATATTTTTATGACAGATTTTGCAGGCGCGAATCGGTTTGCGCTTTTCGCAACGGTACCGGTTAATGAACATCCACGACTTTGCAGAGTGCACGCACGAAGTATGACGATGACAAACGTGAAGCGTCGCACGTTGCCGAGGCACGAACGAGTGCGTTAAATTTAGGCGAGAATTCCAACGACGACGACGACGATGACGACGATGTCCATGTTAACCAGCCGCGATTCAGCGGCAGAACCGTGACCTGTAGGATACGTGAATCGCGATTATGCACTGAGCCATAGATCCATACGAGTAGAACCAACGAAACCACCCACGAGACGCGCTCGTGTCCCCACCCGTGTGGAATCACGTGTTTCGTGCACGTATCCACGTCGATCCAAGTGAATTTGTGTCACTCACACACGTAGATGATTACGCGACTGAACGAATGAGAACTTTTCAATACACCATCGTTGGTGTCGGAAGTCCACGGTCATCTGTGTGTCGGTCGTATGGAGCGGCCCAAAACTTTCAGACTCTATCTTCCGAGAGATATGGGGAGCTTTCCAGCAAAGGACACAGATGACACAATGTAACACAGTGAATCCTTGTTTGACAATGTTTAACGAAGATGAAATGATCACTAGGTCTATTTTTAAGATTGCCACAAAAAAATAAATATTAAATATTCCCTGACTTTTCCAGGTTTCTTTCCGGATGAAAATGGAAAATTTCCCAATATAAAATATGTAAATTTTAATACATTGAAAATCAAAAATTGTAGGAAAGCTAGTCTATACTATTAAAAACAATGCAAAAAAGATTAGCAGCATACTAAAATTTTGAGTGCAAATTCAAGTCAACAAAAAATAAATTAGTATTGGAAAAAAATGCAGTTACGAAAAAGGGCGATCAAATAGAAATACTCTGAATAAAATTATAAATTTTAATTATTTTATTAAAATTGATCAAAGTGTACGAGTTTTGTACTTCACTATAAACATCAGATATAATATTAAAAAATAACAATTATCTGGAAGGAGCAGTTTAAGAAAATTGTGAGCAAATTTCAACATTACAAATTTGTTTTCTCCTGATTTTTCCCAATTTTCCACTAATTTCAATTCCCTTGACTTTTTCTGATTTTCCCGGTTTTCTGAAGGTCTATGGCAATCTTGAAAGTTTTTATTTTGTTGCACAAGAAAAATATTAAAATTTAATAAATATTTGTTTGAATAGTTCTAAATAAATATTTATTTAATATAAAAAATCAAACTATTATCTTTTTTATTAAATAAATATTTATTTACTGTAAATAAATGTTTATTTACAATTAGTACTATTCAAAAAAATATGTATTAAGATTTAATAAATTTTTTTTCAGTGTGCATTAGACTGCACCAAAATTATCTTTCTCGCTTTTGTCGAATATCAAACATATTATATCTCACTATAAATTCCAAATATGTAGTTTAACTACAGAAATATTTACAAAACTCTAGTACCGGCCAATATTGAAAGACTAATTAATTATTATTATTTTAAATATTAAAAACTATTTTTTAAATATTAAAAACTGTTATTCAGTACTTTTGGTACTTTAAATAAGTAATTACTCTCTTCCACTAATTAATTGAGTATTAAATGAATCAGATTGAATTTCCAGTAATTAATTAACCAATATTAAATTAATCAGATCGGACGGAAAAACAGACCTATACTGTATCTCTTGCTGGAAAATACTAACTTGTCGTTCAGATGTTCCACTCGAAGCTTGACTCGCTCCGGTACTTGATACTAGATGCGTTAATGTGGAGCACCGTATAAGCACTTGACAATTTTCCGAAAAATTCTACAGAGAGAAACGTGTCAACTTTCCTCTTTTTTTTCCTTTTTTTTTTGGAAAGCGCACGAACTCGGGATATTTATGGAACAGTGATGTTCAACGTACACGCACACAGACGCGAAACTATAGCACGCATTAACGCTCGTACAGGGGTACATGAGCACGCACGCACACGAGTCCCCCTCCCCCCCTCACACCCTCCGAATTCATGAATAGCGCCGCTTCCGAGTTGGATTTCCTTCCGAGCGTACAATGCCGGCGACTCTGTCGTGCGAGCGCACCCATCTATTCTCCCGCACTTTTCATTGCGTCACGGCAATCGCGAACGGACACACGCGGGTACGCGGTAGTCGCACGAGATCCGGAAGTGACGAAACATTTTTTTTTTCTTTCAAGCAAATGCCCCCCCCGTATCTCGGTATGTTAACGCACGTAGCTAAAATAAGGATTCTGACCGGGTTTAAAGTCTCGACGAGAAAAGCCATAAAAATCCACTATACGCAAATACCTATCCGTGCACGCCCAATCTTGCCGATGTTGTAACCTTGCAGTTACGCAACGAGTTGCCGCGCAATAAAATATATATATATATATATATATATATATATATATATACACTATTAATTAGACTAACTTAAGTAGGTACTACAAAGTAAGACTACGACGAGTACGTAGGGTAATTCGTACTGTACGTATTAGGAACTAGTACGGTACTTAAC
>NW_012130096.1:2016591-2034786 GCF_000143395.1 Atta cephalotes
ATCGATCGTAATAACTTCGTATAGCATACATTATACGAAGTTATACAGGGATTTCGACTGTCATGGACAATCGGGACTTAACTGCAATCACGCAGTGCTATCGCATAATCCTGCGACTTTTTTGAAAAGGCAAACAAATGTTGTTCCTCAGTCCATCTCACAGAAAGAGTGGTTCTGAAAGATTAAAAAGTTTAACTAGACACAAATCTGAAAATAGAGATGGATATGACTGAAAAAAATTAGAAACTTATGAATAAAAAAATTCAGTAAAAAATTTTTTGCTTAATCTCTGGAAGTTTTTACTCGCGACCACGAAAACTTTCAGAGACTAAGAAAAAGAACTATTTATTACTTTGCTGAGTTTTTATACAAAGTTCCTAATTTTTTTATCATTTGGAACATTTTTATCTCTACCTGAAAATTTTGTGTGGATCATCAAAATAATTATGTAGGACGCTCAAATTGATTGCTAGAATATTAAAACTTTTTGCAAAATGTTGAATCAACGCTTAGGCATTTTAATTAATAATTATTATTATATTATAATAATAATTATTAATTAAATTATTTTATTTTATTATTATAATTTATTATTATTATTTTATTATTTTATTATTATAATTTATTAATAATAATTAAATATATAATTAATAAAAATTATTAACAATAATTATTAAAATAATTACTTTGATGATCCAACCAAATTATTATCAGATTTGTATTTAGTTAAATTTTCAAATATTTCAGCAAAACT
Organism: Atta cephalotes; assembly: GCF_000143395.1. Lineage (NCBI taxonomy): Eukaryota > Metazoa > Arthropoda > Insecta > Hymenoptera > Formicidae > Atta > Atta cephalotes. The sequence continues at coordinate 2,017,346 of NW_012130096.1, forward strand.
TTTTTCCGTATCAACAATTGATATAGTCATTTTTTTCAATCTACGTAAAATTACATAAAATTTCTGTAAAAATCTGGCTACCACAGAAAAGGCGACCTCTCGGAAGAAAATTACGGAGGCGAATTTCCCTGGGGGAAAATTAGAGAGAACGTTTCACGCGAGCAACTTCCAGTCGGGGCGACGGGCCCATTGGCCACGGGCACGTTAATAAACGCGATGGGCGAAATAGGTGTGCCGTCATGCCCCGAAGGTGCCAAGCCCACGTTTCCGCGATTCGCGTCTTCCATCTTCGTCCTCCACAACTGCCCTGCGCTGCGCCCTTTTCGTCCTTCTCGTCGTCCGACCGTGAACTCCCTCACGACGAGGGACGATTTCCTTCGATCCGATCGCCACTGTCGTTCATCGCTTGCGCAATCGACCAGCATGACATATTTTATTGCCCGACGACTCTGTCCGTTGCATAATCGATCACCCAGCGTCACGCTCCGCGTAGATTCGACGAATTATTCCAAGACGTGCCTTTACATTTGGGTTTCATACGGAAAGAATAGTTTTGCAGGATCTATGCTGAGTAAATGTTTATTTACTTACAGCAATATAAATATTTATTCAATAATAAGGAATGGTAATTAAACCAAATTAATGATTCTTGTACTAAATATAATCGTTATATTTAGTAAATGTTTAGTTGGTACTATTCAAACAACTGACTTATTAAAATTTAGTATTTCTTTTCAATGTAAAAATTTGAAGATCTGAAAATAATTTTGATAAACTATCAAAATAATTATATAAGACGCTCAAACTAGAATGTCAAAACTTTTTACAGCATTCTAATGTTCAATATGTTTGAATTTTATACATAATTATTTTGATAATTTAACAAAATTATTTTCAGATCTACCTAAATTTTTGAATACTTCAAAAAAAATTGTTCTCTTCGTCAAATTAAGCGCGATTTTTTTCATAAAGATTTTTTATCATTACTTTCAATTATTCTAAAAAGCTATGTAATTTTTATGTAATCATATAAATATTAAAATAATATTTATTTAGTATAATAACATATACTTGTATATTCCTAATCCCTGGAAACAAAAAAGAGCACTTCCAAATTATATCAAAACTCAATTTCCGATAGGGCGGTGAAATTTATTTACTACTATCGATTTTCACTATCTAAAGCGAACCTTGTACAGTATTTTTCATGTAAGTGAACGATTGCCCTAAATATCTAATGCGTAGCTTGTTCGTGTTACGATAAAGGAACAATTTCCGTTCGTACAAGCCCGCTCACAAACGGGGATTGCTATTTCCGGTGGCACATTGTTCGATCGAGGCTGCGACTAGGACTTCACGACGTAAATCGAAAGCCGTTCCATCGGCCATAATATCGGCGCATAAATGTCAGAGTACAAAAGACTGTCGCGAAGAAATTGTTATGGTGATTTTGTCGATAGCTTCATTAACTTGAACAAATATTGTTCGATATTATTGTAGTCAGAAAGCTCATATAGAGAACTATAATAAATATTATAATATATAATAACCATGTATTATCATTTAAAAAATATAAGGGAGAAAGCCACTGGTCTCTTTATGATCGAATTTCATCATAATAAAATTTGAAGCGTGTTCATAAACGACACTTGAGTTTATTAACAGGCAGCGTCGGTAGCACTTAGTACTCTCGTGCATCCTCTATTTAAAGAATCGGATGACCCTCGAAAAGCAAACGTAATGACGCATCGCTAATTGCACTATCTCGTTCGTCGCAGCAAGAACAACCCATAAATGACGCTCGAATTTCAGTGGCAAGAAGAGCAGTGTCGCAAGTTGATGTTAACACAAGTTGGATTGATGATTGGAGAGAAACTTTGATTATTACTGGTTCATGAAATTCACTACTGATTAAGTTATCAAATTATGTGTTTATGCAAAATCTCTCGATCAAAATTTATAATATTCTATTATATTACTTAAATAGCATTTACTTATCCTTAAAATTTTACGAAAATGCTATAATAATATAAACGTTTATGTATAGTGAAAAAAATGTCGAAACATTCGCAAGCACATATAGTATACAAATGATATTTATTGATTATAGAAACATTAAACTGTAATAACGAAATATATATTTTGTGAAATATATGCATCTCATTAAAAGCAAAAAATAAAACGAATAGTTTATTTGTCAGAAATAAAATTTTATTTCGCTTTATTCAAATAAAGATTTATTTCAGTGGAATAAACATATCTCACAAATAAATTTTTGAGCATTTTTTTTCTCAGTGTAGAAATGCGGGCTTTTTCCGATATGTTTCGACGTTAAATCGCTTTTTCCGGTATGTCCCGACGTTTTCTAAATCTCTTCCCAAATTGAAGTTAATCGCTACCTACCGTTCCGCGTTTCGACATCGAACACATTCGAGCTCTCGTTCGGTAGTATCCGGTCGCGAGAGAAGTCCGAGATTTCTTCAGTCTTTACGAGATTATCGAATTCCATCCCCGCGGCCTCGCGACCTTCGCCCTCGGGTCTCAATCCTTTTTTCCATCGTTCGACAGATGTTCTCGAGCGCTCCACCTCATCCTTGAAGCGAACAGTTTTATTCTCGCGCGCGGGAGACACTTCGCCACGTCGACTCTTCAGAATCGGCGCCCTAACGAACAAGTCCATCATCGTGCGCTCGATCTTCAGGTGTTCCTCGACGATGCGGTCCAGGGTGTCTGCGTACGACCTGCGATCGAACAGATCATTTTCACGGATCGAGCTCTGAAACCTGTTGGGTCCTTCTAAATGTTGATATCCATTAGTTTCAGGTCCCGCGGGAATCGCCACGGTGTTCATCCGTCTGAAATCAAGACTGTTCAACTTGTTTTCAAAGTTCTGCCGGGTCTCCGTGTTACGGAAGCACGGCGGCGGGTCGATGAGGAACTTCAGCGCTTCCAGGTGCTCATAATATTCACGCTCGAGCTCCCCGGCCCTTCTTCCGGCGACATTGACTTCCTCCCATCGTCCGGTGTCGCTGCCATTCGATGTTTCCACACTTTTCGCAGGGATCTTCCTCTTTCTCTTCAGGTGGATTCTATTAGCTGTCTTGGGGATTCCCACGCCCTTCGATTTGTTCTCATCGTTGGTTAGTTTTCTTGGTTTCGTACGGATCTCATGCTTGTTCCTAGTCCTCGCGAGTTCTCGTCGTTTCCACGAAGCGCTGAAGCTACGTATTGTAGTTAAAAATCGAGCGTTGGATCGTGATGAAGTCACCTTCTGCGAAGGTGAAGGACCTTCGAAGCGACGATGATGAGGTTGATAACGTTGACGACGCGTGGGTGGTCGTTTCGTCATCACCAGTGGATCCGTCGTCTCGCAATTGCGTTGTCGCGACGACTGTCGTTGATTCAGCGTCTTGAGGCACCGAATACAATCGAAAAGCTTCATTTTTATGGAGGATCATTTATTTTTCAATTTGTCACCTCTACTGAGCTTAATTAATTATCATTGATTAATTATTATTGATCCAACGTGTCCACGCTGAATTTACTTTCATCGCGTGATTTGTCACGACGAGTTCACCCAGCGCGCCCTTTCTTTCCTCATTACGCAATCGCATACGGATTCATTAAACAGCGATTCGCGACCATTGTACCGTCGGATAATACGCGCATTGTTGACGATCGCCATCATTCACAGGCATCCCTGCTGTTGTACGCGTTTCCTGATTGAACACTCATCGGCATTACCCTGTATATTTGCTTGAGCATTCACTAAATTGTCGATCAAATTAATAAAAAAAATTACACGAGAAATTACATTATCATAAAGCGGAGGATCAGGGGATCGATCACATAATTATCAACGGTCTTACACTTTCCTTATCTTCTTGCATTTAAAATCTCTTCGCGTCGAAAGAAAATTACGTGATTACTCAGATCTGCAAATTTTTATCATAATTTAATTTTATTATATTTGTATGAGTCCGTAATTCTTTTTCCAATTTATATTTTTTTATCTCATTCTATAGCCCACTTTTAAATATAAGCTTTATTCTGGAACTTTGCCAATAATCGTGGACTGTCATACTTTTTCTCTAACATTACAGAAACCATTACAAGAGATCTTTTTCCGATATGAACTCATATATGAGTATCAGTTGCACTTTTTTTACTGTGGGATAAGGTCTTAAAGAAATTTTATCAAAGCATGATAAAGCTAGCGATTGCATATATTGTGAATTTTTGTAAGTATTTATCCACTGAAAGAGGATGATTCATCACATCAGTGAATCAAAACGTTTGGGATTTTGATTTTGTATCTGAATTGGTCAATACATTAATTGCAGTATTGTGCACTGACATCGTCCTTAATGTCATTGCTCTCTATTGTCTCTTATTTAAATTTAAATTCTCCGAGTCTTCAAATACTTAGTTTAATTACAATGTTCACATTTCACTTTTCCATCAATAACTTCTCCCGGAAAATCAGGCGATCGATCCCCGATCCTCGATCACGAAAAGCGGAAAATCTTCGCGATTCCGGTGCTTCTTTGAAATAAGTTACTTCGAAACTTGATTGCTCGGCGCGACGCGCTCGACAAGGTGTTCCCTGATACTGAACGAGAAAGGTGGGTCCGCAGGCGGCGGCCCAGCGAAGGAAGAAGAGAAGAAGAAGAGGGTCGCCTCCTCGATGTAGGGTCTTCCCGGAGAGCCAAGGGTGCGCCCGCACGGAATTGCTGCGTGTCGTTGTGGTGGCAGGTGTATGCTCGTGTACATGAAAATATACGTGCGAGCCGGGGACAGGTGTGTTGCGTGTGTGCGTGAACAACACGCACGCACATTCGACGCATGGCGTGGGTATGCCCCTGTCTGGATGCGCACTGTACCGCGACGACGAGCGGGCAATTTGGAGAAAAGAGCCGGGTAATAACGAGTGGGATGATCCGCGTACATTTATGGTTCGTACACGTCATACATTGTGGACTTATTAGGCTCGTTATTATCCAGTCATCCGAGGACTCGAATAAGCTAATTATCGGCAATTAATTGGAAGAGACAAAAATCTCTCCAGCTTTCGAAACCGATATCTCTCGATTATACGAAGATTTCCGACATAATTATTTCAACTATAACTTTTTCCGTTTTTCTAGCTACATGCATAAATATTTTTTTTTAACTCCTTCAAATCTAATTTTATTGGAACCATGATAAAAAAATCTTTTTTATCATGGTTCCAATAAATTAAATTCAATTCAAGATATTTTAATTAGTAATTTATACTAAACAAATTTTAATTTAATGAAATTTTTCAAAATTTTGATTATTTTTCTAACATCTACATTATTATGTATATCTGATCTCGATAGAATTAAATAATTTCAACGGACAATATTTTCAAATTTAATATACATTAAAATTGTCTAAAGCAGTTAGAAAGTGAAAAATTGATCAAATTAAAAAAAATTCGTTTCTTATTCAGTTTGATTGAAAGAAAATTTTAATTATTTCTGTTTTTCTTCTATAATAATTGCTAACTAAATATCGACAGCAACGCATGAAAAACTAGCATGATTAATTCGACCAACCAAAACATCACCGAAACTAACTTCGGTTTCTGCGGTTGTCGCGCATAAAGGAACCGGCCGCCATTGTTAGCCGTTGAGATCGGAAATAATTAAACTACGCGCATTGTACGCTCAGTTAACTGGCAGGATTATTGTGCTCGATCAAACATCGGTGATCATGCATGGATAATTTCTGGGTTCTCCGACGTAACGCGATGCAGAAACGAGAACGATCGTAAATTCTGAATTTGTTAATTATTAACAAATTGTCAACGCGCGTTGATTGTCTTGTGGTTCATCAATATTCTAGAGATTATTTACGCAATTACGATACTCGCGCGATTGCTTTATAAATTAATTATGTTACTGCAATTATTTCGATTATTAACGCTGCAATAAGCGCGTATAAAAGTTGTAGTGTTAAAAATTTATTGAAAAATAACGATTTGCTCGACGTTTGATATCACCTGAGATTAATCAGGAATCGATATCGAACACGGCTCAAACAATGATTAAATTGGAAAGTACTCGTAAATTCGATGCTATATTACGTAACTTAAGTAATCATGAGCTTATTCGATGCCATTCGTCAAAAGTTTCTGTCAGATATCATTTGTAAATTGTTAATTACGCTTGTATCCCTCTTGTTAACGGCGTTTTACAAGTAAATACAATTTTCAATTATGCTAAGAGTCAGTGTTTCATCACTAGCAGAACAATGTGAAAATTGATGTTTGCATAAGGAAACAGAGAACTTACTGGCAACGTTCCTCTCCGACTCCGTCCGTGTGCGCGTTGTCGTTGTGGTCCTTGTGGTGATCTCTGTGACACACAAATGACAGAATTACGATTACATCCCTCTTATAAGCGAGCGACAGATCGATTTTCGCAGAAAATACCTACTGTTCTGAATTTCGGTAGTGATGTTCTCTTGCAGACTGCTCCTGTAGATCCTCCTTTTTGGCGAGCCGATATTTTCTCTGTGAAAAAAAAAACAGATGAATCAAAATAAAATTTCTGGTCGAATTATATTAACAATAACAGAACATAATAAAATTCTGTTTTATTACATTAAAAAAAATTTTCTAAATCTAATTGTTAAGTAATATTTTTCTTAAATGATTGTTCCAAGTAAATTTTTTTAGAATAATACATACTTGCTACAAGTAATGTTTACATTTAGTAAATATTTACTTGCAGTAAAGAAATGTTTTATTTGGAAACTGTTCAACAAAAAAAATTTCTTAGATTTAAAAAATTCTTCTTTCAGTGTACTACAAAGAAATCTAAATATTTCGATCACTTACTGATTGAGACCGAGTTTTAGCTGCTCCCCAGAATTACGTAACAGAGCGTGCGCCTCACTATTAGTCAGATCTCGAGTGCTTCTTTCGTTAATATTACTGATCAGATCACCCTCTCTCACCCCTTGTTGAGCTGCCTTGCTTCCCGGATTCACCTGTAATAGGTAATCGTGCGGTCAAAAAAATTTGGTGACGGAATACGTAAAAGTTAGTGAGTTATGATCGCTTAACACAAATTAATGCGAGTAAATATGATTTAATTATATCGTGAATCGCTGAGCGAGTTATCAAACCAGAAATTGAGAACTACTGCAGGTCTTCAGTGCGCCTAAAGGCAGGCAACTTCTCAAACATCGATGCTATCTGAAAACGGCCGCACAGGCGAAGCGACAATAAATTACCGTTACGGTAGATCAAAACACGATGAAATATAAATACCACAGAATATTTAAGATAAATATTATAACATAAATGATACAAATATATATATATATATATATATAAGGTATAGTAAAAAGAAATCTATTATTTTTCCATTCAATTTCATGCAAAAATAATGGATTTTTTTTTACTACACCTAATATTTGTACTATTTATATTATAATATTATATTAAATGTTAATAACTATATATCTATATTTGTCATTTAAGATTATTAACTTTTTCATCTCGCAAAAGCATCCATGTATATTAACTTTTAGAGATTTATAATTTTAGAAAATATAATCTTATAATTCATTATTTCATTATATCCTTTGCCTCAAAATGAATAATGACACTACTTTCACCGTCATTATAGATTTCCCATCCTGCAAAGGTTAAAAAAGTGGCGGATTATTTAGTTAACTCATAGTTTGGATTTAATGCTACAAAGGTTAAAAAAGTGACGGATTACTTATTTAACTTATAGTTTAGATTTAATCACTTAACCTGATGACAATGAAAAAAATTGTATTTTTTAGCTATGATCAGTCATTGATGGCTTTGTAGTGGTAACTTTAAGAGTTACACATTACAAAATCATCAGTTTAAATTTGTAAAAAATTTGTATATTATTGTATAGATTGATGTCTATTTCTATCTATAGCTTAATTTTAATCTCGGTTTAAATAATTCTTATCTTTTTCTAGCTCCGACAACACACATTTCCAAAATAAAAAACAAAAGATATCTTAAAAACATCAAAAAGACGTATTAAAAATATTTTTTTAAACATCTTATATCTCAAATTTGGACTTTTTATTGTCTAGGAAAAATTAGAAAAAAAATAAGTTGAACCGAAACTAAAGTTAATCTACATTAATAGAAACGAGCATAAGTCTCATAAATTAACTAGAGAACTGGAAAACCAAACCTATGTAAAACAAAAAAAAATCGCATCAATAGTCAAGCTTTCGACAATGCTGTTGACATTGCAATTGAACAAAATTGAATGAAGGATTCATAAGGAATTTCTTATAATAAATCTAGAAAAATTAACTTTCTACCGACGACGTCTCTCCGCATATCGAGTTGAGATTTAAGTTCCAAACGTTTAAGATTCTCACCATGCTATCGCACTTCCGTTGGCCGGATGCGACTCGGAACTTCAACATCTCGAAGAACTTCTTCGTTCGATACTCTCGTGGTTGACAAAACGCTACCGCGGTACGTGAAAATAGCTAGATAGAAAGGCTCGTTCCGATCTTGCTCCTTTGTCACCACAGAAACTTTTATCGTCAAACGTCGTGAGCTTTAAAACGTTTAACTTCTTTTATTCCATCCACAAAACAAACGGCGCGTGTGTGGTTTACTTACTTTGTAATCTGCTTTTGCTTTTATATATATATATATATTGGAAAATTTTCAAAGTTACATGTAGAAATTCCTCCTATCTATCGAATTGATCAAAGCATTCTGTGTTCTAAGTCGTTGCCTTTGATTCGTCCGATTTGACGAGCGATTATCGCAATGAGTTATACGTACAGTTAAAATTAAATAAAAATGAGAATCGCGAGTTGATATTACGAGAGCGAGTGGAGTTTGCTAAATGAGAACTACTCGCGAACAAAAGATGAATTCAACAATATCTCTCAATCCCGAGATGAAGACTAGAAGGTGACTAGAAGAATAGACGCGGTGCACATCGCGCCGGAGGTGAAAGAATACTGGCGCTCGTCCTCTGAACAGGATGCACTGTTGGACCGCCGTCATACCGGCGCCAGACTTTTCGGTTACAGCGGAACAACAAGGGAAGTTTTCCGGTTGACCTTCCCTGTGATGATACTGTTTGGATTTTGGGAGGAGCGAAGGGACAAGAGAGGTAGCTGTAACAATGAGATATATGGCGACCTGATTTTCAGAGCGAATTCAATTTTGTTTACGCAAATTTGGCTTCCAGCCAGACCGCATTGTTTCTCTCATTTTACTTGATTAGAAATGTGCGTATCAATCGCGCTGTACGCGTTCGTTTCTTTTTATTTCTTTTTTCAGCGGTGAAAAATGTACGTTGCTGTAAGCAACATCGTGCAGATTGAAATCAGATTATCGAAACTAACGTTTGCTTAAATTGCATTAATAGAATGGGATAAACGAGATAAATTTTTGTGTTTTGATATGTATTACGAAGGAAACTGTCGTGAGATACATTAATATCAAAATTGGTAACTCAATCTGTTGAGTTAAATAATTTGTTATTTTTTTACTTCCTTGTGCGTCAAAATGTAAATTAATCCATTTCAGAAGTTATCGCTTGATTTATACTAAACAATATTAACATACATACAATATTAACACTCATGCATATTAACATGCACTCATAAAAAATTGTTTAAATCTTAATACACATTTCTGTAAAAAATACTAAGTAAATATTTACTTATAGTAAATAAATATTTATTCGATAAAAAGAAATGATAGTTAAATGAATGATTTTTGTATCCAATAAATACACATTTACATTTAGTAAATATTTACTTGGAACTGTTCAAACAAATATTTATTAAAATTTATTATTTTTTCAATGTAATAAATAATAAACTAAATTTGAGTCGAATTTAATTTTCTTGAGTTAAATTGATTAATTCCATTGTTTTAATTAAATTAATGACATATTGAGAAGTAGGCGACCTATAGAAATAATTAAAAATTGTTCAAGTTAAATATAATTTGACGTTATGAATTTAATAGTAGAAGGCAGAAAGCCAAATTATCAACTCGACAAGCGAGCAAGCAGCCACGAAAACACGCTCGATGTAAAACGAGCGGCCGAGCGTTGAACTAGACAGAATTTCACGTTTCACACTTTGCGCATAAGTCTTTCAAACTTTTAACTATGCGAGACGCACGACTTTCCAGCTGCATCGACAAAACTTGGGACACTCTGCTTCATTACCAACTAACGCGAGTTACTTCCATAACTAAAGAACTTTCTGAGATGTTTGCGACATCGTATGGTTCTAAATTCCGCATTAATAAATTCCGCGTATAAATAAACTTTTAATAAATAATTATTTATTCACTTACAATTAATTGATGACTCTTTATTTAAAGATATTTTCATCAATTTAAAGATATTGATTTCGATATAACTTATTACTTTTAATAATTCAGTCTTCTATTTATTTAATCTACTTCGACCACAATATTTTTGAGATACTCATTTTACGCTCAAGTACCACACAAGTTCCGTCCGATTTTAACGACCCTTTAAACGTCGTGCGGCGAGCCAAGGGAGGCCGCAAAAGCGATTGGAGAAAGCGACGGAGAAAATTGCTTTCGGGCAACACGGGATAATAGCATCCAAAGGCGAGAACGTGGTGATGGAAAGCGAAAGAAAAATCAGACAAGATGATGCAGGACTGGTCGAGGATCATCGTGACCAACTCCGTGGGGTATCAGTAACTCAGCAGGATAATAAGCGATCACAGGGCTGCCGAACCCGCCCGCGGGTTTTCGCACATTCTTTGCTAAAACGTTCGCATAATTCATTCCACGATCGCGCGAATAATACTGGACGCGCCGTTTGAGAATCTGTCGAGGGATTCGAGCAACTCGATATGAAAAGAATAAGAGAGGAAAGTAACTTTTGGAAGACTAAGAACTCTTAACTCTTCTGGCTTATTTAATTTTTTTATAATCTAAAGATTATAGTACACAAAAAAATTCAGCAGTAAAATGTGTAAGCATCAATAATTGGCTTTGCTACTAATTACATTATGACATTATGGTTTTTTTACTGTGATTGGCCAATTAATTTATTGCTTACGTTTCACTGTTTAAGTTTTTTGTATGCTTTATAGTCTTTAGATTGCAAACAAATTAAATGTCAGAAAGTTAAGAATTCTTCTTAGACTTCTAAAAATTTCAATTGGTCCTTAATTTTTATAACTCAAAGAAAGAAGGAATTACTTCTTCAAGTAATTTTCTTTCTATTGACTGTCCAAACTCGAAATTGATTTTTCCACATTTTTCTTAAGAACAATTTTTATTTATTCTTACATCGAATTAAAAAATCGGTTGGAATTTCGTATTTGATTATATGTTATATCGGTGTTTCCGAGACGATTTATATCTCTCGCGGAAGATACGCGCAGCAATCATGCGACGCGGCAGACCGAAAAATTGAATATTCCCGAGCACGTTCGATGCCGATGTTCGGTGAAACCGATCTCGCATTTTTTCCGTGTATTTCCCAACCGTTACGTTATCTTTGCGTAATTGTGAGAACAAATCGACCTAACGGTGACAAAAACCACTGGAACTCCCATTTATCGACTCTATACAACTGTGACATTCTTTAAATATCTTTATGGTCTAACATTAATGTTTCCGGCAGCAACAAAAAAAACACAAATATCTCACGTAATAAATTGTTATATTTTATTTTTCAAAGTGATCTCTCTCATCAATATATATACCTTGGATTTAAAAACCTCCAAACTTTTTTTAAAGCCGTAGTTGGAATATTACTTAGAACATTCGTCACGTTCCTCTGAATATCCTCTACGTCTTAAAATATTTTTTATATTTTTGAGCTCTGGGAACAGCTTGAATTCAAAAAAGCCAGATTCAACTAATAAAATAGCTAACTTATCATGTGGCCAAGAAAGAGATTGTTAATCTTAACAATCCCTTTCTTGGCCAAAAATGATGATTCTTTTGTACACAGGAACGTTGTCATACAATTTCCTTGACCAAGAAAGAGATTGTTAACATGGATGTATCAGGGTTTCAGTCGGGAAATAAAAATTTATTTTCGCACAATTAAAATATTTATATTAAAGTTTTTGAGGATTTTCAGAGGATTTTTGAGGATCTAACTTTCTCATGAATAACGCGTGAATTACGAATTTAATTTTTCATCATTAAAACGAGTTTTATAATTTAATTGTTTTTAAACTGTGTTGTGATCCACCTGAGTGGAAATCAGAAATCCATAAGAACATAAATTTAATTGTTTCTCTTTCAAAATTTAGAGAAGTAAACGCCATCCCTTGTGTATGCCCATTTTACTCAAAACTGGCTTTTTTAAATTTCATGCTGTTCCAAAAAAAATCACGAAACATTTTCAAGACATAAAGGATATTCAGAGGAATGTGATAAGTACTTTAAATAATATTTCAGCTAAGGACTTTAAAAAATGTTTTGAAGCTTTGTATCGAAGATATATGAAGTATATATAAGTATTGATGTATTATGAGGGACTATTTTGAAAGATAAAATATAATATTTTGTTATCTGTGAAATGTTTCGTGTTTCTTCATTATTGTTGTAGTTCGAGAACTTTATTATCAAGCCAGGTACGTGTTTCTTTTCACTAATGATACGTTTTAATATTAATCAAGCTGCATCTCTCGAATTTATCTTAAAGAAAGTATTATAACAAATGGATTTTTTCAGTCCCTTTCGTGACCATCTACCAAGCGAAAAATATAGAGAACGACGACTTCGTGCCAACTTTAATTGACGGAGCCAATTCGTGTCATTATGTGATTATCGCAATAAGACAGCCCGTTACGCACAAAAGACATCGTCGAAACCGAGAAATAACCGTTCGTCGAGGATCGTTAGCGGTCTTCTCCATTCGAGGTACCGTAAAGTTTCCGCTATCGAATAGGACATGAAACTTCACGTGAAGCCAATCGCACGCATAACGATCGGTTACGAAGAACCGGCACAACAAAGCGCGGGCATGCATAATGTACTCGGTGACGAGTGCGAACTTCCGCTGTTTTTCGCAGAAAAACTTGCCAGATATAAATTACGGCATCTCGGAGAATCTCGACGGGATGGAAATGGGGAAATTGCAAAATGCCGAGTGCGGGCTGCTCGAGTTACGCATTTATCACAAAATAAAATTTTTCTTGCGCTACGATGGCATTTCCTAAGACTCGGCTTCACGTGTGACGTATGACTGTATAAATTCCACGAGGGAGAAGTTCCCAATCCTGTGGAGTTTCCAAATTCGAATGCCAAATCGTCTCACTTGATATATGGACAAAGTAATTATGAAGTAAAATAGGATTGAATTAAGTTTAACGCAAAATATTTCATGGACAATTTAACGCGAAACTTTTATGATTCCGTTGGAATTTAGACACGTCGACCGTATTTACAACGAAAAGGAGAGATAGAGACTCTACCCACGAATTGCGTATGCATAAGAAATACGTAACAAGTCGAAGGGATTTCCAGGTAGTCGACACTTTCGAGCCACGTGAGCTGAATGCATTTCACTATGTCTCACTCTAAGAAAATATACGTCGGATCTTTCAATATCTTGCTTTGAAATCTGTTTCCGCGAAGTGAAATGTGGCCGTTCGAGACAGATACTAAATTGTAATTTAGCTGTTGATCGCGGTCACACCGCCCCAGCGATAAATCTGGAAACACCCACCATGATACGCAGCATTCGTGCAAGATAACAGTAATTTATAAATGATATATTATACACACACACACACACACACACACACACACACACACACACACACACACACACACACACATATACACACACATACAAGTTACACATAAATTCGCAATTTATTGATTTCGGTCATAATTTCCAACTAAATTTTGGTCACTCAGCACTTAATTATTTTAAAAGTACTTTTAGTAGCGAGCAGCGAAACAGTTAGAATTTCGTAATTAAACAGAAGTAAATTCATAATATATGAATTTCGCATTAATTCATAATCTTCACACTCTCATGAATATCAAAGGAGCGAAAATTTCTCCTCGTTTCACGGCTCGCTTTAGTTGTATTAATTAAGACGAGATAAATTTTTTCACGAGAAGAAATCCGTCTGTATATTCGCGATTGTACTAATTACTGTAATTTTGGAGTAAGATACACTACAGAGTTGCAGGAAAAACTGTGTGCAAATAAATTACACGTTATATTACTTTTAAATTTTAATGATACTTGTGTCTCTGGAAACGGTTCACAGTACAAGTTGTTAGCTTCATAGCAACAAGGCGCACATTAATTATAATTCAATCGAAGATGCATCACGTCGTAACGACGATAACGACGACAAACTTTGACTATTAGCCGAACGGGATTCGCGGGAAACGAGGAGGATGAAGGCAAATCGCGATGTGATGTTCAAAGGAGACAGGAAGAAAGGATCGTCTCCTGAAATGCATTATGCATTCGGCTAGTTTCAATCAAGGAAGGTTGAAGGCTTAATTAGAAGGCAGACTAGAGGAAAGCAATTAAACTCACTGCATCCGAGGATAGGAAAAACAGATCGCGATATAAACGTCGGTGTCGTTGTTTGACTGGCGTTCGCTTGTCCGTTTGACGATCCTTAGCATCCTTTTACCTTTAAAATGGTAATTACACACGATACGATGCGAATCGGCCAATTTTACTGATTTTTATCACAGATCTCAATTTTAGATCGTTTTGAGATTTCTACTTTTCTACTCCTACTTAACTTTCATCTGTTGTTTGACGGAGTATTCTTTAATCTTAGAATTTAAAAAAAAACTTTTTCTTTTTAGGTTTTTATAAATATTTAGAATCTCAAAAATAAATTCCTGAAAAAAAAGATTTTATTGATATACTCGTCAAAATAGCGAAGACATATTTTTAATTTGTAACGCACAGCCGTTTAATGCGCTGTCGACGCGCTCAAAAACAGCTGATTCAAGCTGATTCATAGATTGAAGAAAAATAAAAATTTAGAGGAAGATTTGTTGGATGATCCCAGTATCATCAACATGAGAGATAAAGTTATACTTCTGGCATTGCATATTTGAAATTTTAAATTTCTTTCAAAATCGTATTTTTCAAGTCGTTTGACCCGATTTCTTAGAAACTAAATCCCATCAATTTCAATTATTGCGTATATAAAATACATACCTATTTATCGCATGAATTGGGATATTTTTAAAACATTTATAAATCAATTATTTCTTTATAAATGTTAAATTCACAAATTTTGTTAAAAAATCAATATATGCATTGTTTTGCTGAAGTATCTCTAAAAATTTAAAAAACATATCTAAAAATAATTTTATTAGAATTCTATTAAAATAACTATGTGAATGTTCAAACTGCGCTAGATAACCAGAAAAATTGATTATTGTACCTAAATTTCGATTAAAGAACACAATTTTTTAATAAAAAAATAAAAAAATTTCTGTTAATCATATCAACGAAATAAATGGTTACAATGTATAAAATATTTCTCCCAGAGTATAATAACTCAAAATCTTTTTAAATATTTTGTTTTGATTAAGTTAGAAAACTACAATCATATCAACTACCGATACATGTTTTTTTTACATTTTGTTTTTAAATTTATATAACATAAACATTAATGAACATTTACAGTCATTCCAAAATTTGTAATTTTACTAAATATGTACAAGTAGATATGTAAAAGTAAATAGAATATGTGCAGTTATTTTTTTTTAATGTCCAGAAATAAATAATTTAATAATAATTATATAAAATATAATGATAATAAAATAGATAGAACACATTTTCGTGTTCTAGACTAAAATACTCTCTCTAAAATAAGTTAAATTGGAATAACATTTAATCCGTAATTCTCTCAAATATATCTGTAAGTTAATAATTATTTTTCGAGAAAAAAACCTCGTACAACCTGTGTATTCAGATCAGAACCGATAACATTCACTTCGCACGTAACACGTATGTTGCACTGGGCGTATATTTTTAATAGTATCGATCGTCATGCACGATCCATTACAGTAACATTGGTATTCTGTATAAATATCCATATAAACTTTGTTTGAATAGTCACGTTTCGTGGTATTTATGCAATATCCAATATTCTATTTCCGCGAAATCCAATGCCTGGCCATCAATATCTATTGCATGAATATTCGCTAGTTGCTTAAAACGTTCAATAAAGTGTCTTATAAAAATAATCAAAAAAACATGAGTCAAAATATACGTCAAAAATATTTTATATTCGGCATATCAGATTGTTTTTCATGAAAAATACATCAATGTACATATAGTGAGTTAATTATTATATTATTATATTATATTATATTATTAATAAAATAATAATTCTAAAGACGTAAAAAAATAAAAGTCAAATTATTGATGAATGTAACAAATTAAATTTACTTATCTAATTCAAAGAAATAAAAAACCGTAAAAATTAAAAAGCCAATTAACTCTGTGTTTAATTTGGTTTTTTAATGACTTCGCGGAAACTCGCTGTTAATTCGATAAAATAAATTCCAATTCTCTCTCCTTAAAAAAGAAACTGTTATCCTGTTTGCACAATTATTTAGATTTCTAAAAATAGAAAAAAGCGGAACTGTCCGGTAGAATATCTTACCCACCCCACACACGCCATTTCCTGTTGTGAGAATATTATCACCTGATGCACCTGTTCCTGCACTACAAAAGCTTCTTATTTACTTATTCACGAATTATGAAGTATTAACAAATTCATTAACGAAAATTCCGTGTCGTTCGGTAAAATCGCACGACGTAAAAATCGACTAACTCCTCTGTGTTTGCGAGATGATGACGAAGGTGACGAGGAACTGCGTCGACGCCCCCTCGAATTATCAGCGTCAAACAAATCAGACGCTCATGTTCTCGGCAGCTTGAAAACGGATATTAACGCGCTGTGCATTCCGTCGTCGATGTCGTCTGGAGATCGTAATTGACGAGCTGAGAGTAAAGATGATGCAGTGTCGAGGACGAAGCGTCTACTGATATCATTTGATAAATTTAAGCGGCGGATATATTCCCATGCGATAAGCAGGATTCGTCAATGATGACTGATACTTCAATCTTTTCGTTAGACAATGTCCTCTTTATTTATGGAACCCTTCAATTCAGTCTGTTTAAACTCGCTTCAAGTGCTTGGCGCGTACTCAAGAAATCAACGTCGCCATGTGACTGGCATTGCACGACCCTCGATTATTTATATCGTTTAAAAGAGAAAAAGAGAAGAGAGAGAGAGAGAGAGAGAGAGAGAGAGAGAGAGAGAGAGAGAGAGAGTAGTAGTAGTAGTAGTACGTACGTAACGTAAGTAAGTAAGTAAGTAAGTAAGTAAGTAAGTAAGTAAGTTAAGTTAAGTTAAGTTAGTTA
>NW_012130096.1:2034806-2051901 GCF_000143395.1 Atta cephalotes
GAGAGAGAGAGAGGGAAAATTATCAATGTGATTCCTTGAGGCAAACAAGGTGAAGGTAAAATATTATGTGAAATAGAAATTTTGTATTTCTGCATATTCTACACATATTATTCGTAGATAAACAAATAGCGAGAGAGAGAGAGAGAGAAAAGTGAATTATTTGTCGCAATAATTCATTATGATAATATGATCTTAATTATTCATAAATAACGTGAAATTTCTTCTCTTCTTAGCGTACAATAAATTAAAAGCCAAATTCCTATTGCTGTCCAAAACAGAACAGAATATAAGATCGGATTAGTTGCGATGAAATATTCGTATCGGTAACCGCGACCATGCATTCGGCTACTAATAGCCAGGGATTACGTTATAGGCTAAGCTAAGTCTCTAATTAATTTCTACACCCAATTTTCCGATCCGCCGCCGTGATTTATCATTGCGTTAGATATTGCGGTTCACGTCGCGTTAAATCACTTGCACCCTCGAGAACCCGAAGATATCACTTTAATCGCGATGTTTTTAACACGACGATGAATAATGGCATAAACCTATTCTTGATGATATAACTTCGCACAATTCTCAATGCTCGGAACGTATTCACGTGTTGGAAATTATTAGTGTGAAAGCGAAAACGCGTCGGTGAGGTAGCTCGTTTAAAAATACAGCACCGTCGAGCCGGTGTGCGGCGATGGAGCCTCTTTCGCCCGCGAATGTAATTTCAATAAAAGCACATTTTGCGGTCATCAAGTTCTTTGATATTCGCTTCTCGATACTTCGTGACTCGTTACTCGGTGACCTTCGATCGATGAGCTTGCACGAAGCTTTCCGAATTCAAAATAGCCACACCGGCCGACGCGTCTCAAGTTTCTCTCGTGCATCCCCGAATATTCTACATGTGCCTTGCGATAGTAAAACAAAGTTCGAAATAAGAATATATATACACCAAGATAAAATCAAGAAAAATTTGCTTTTCGTTACCATCGCCTATCTTCAATATTTTCTATTTCGCGTATTAATAAAAGATCTTTAATTTACATAAAAAAATTGATCGATTTCAATGCTGGGTCAAGCTGATCCTATCGATGTCACCTGCAAGTCGCCCGATAATAACCCCGTACAATAGTGACCCATACTCGGCTTGCAATCGATCGCGCTACCGTTTTTAGCCAACGTAAATTCACTGCGCTCTACAAAGCGAGAATAATCCGTCCTTTTGGAGATGTTAAAAAATTTCCTTCAGCATAAAATGAACAGCTATCGAGTGAATAAAAATGAATAGAGGAGAAGATGAAAAACGGGATGTGAAAATATAGTTGAAACAACAAGAAATGCAAAATTATTTCAAGACTTTCGATATTGCGGCAAACGTGTTTTCCAATAAAACTGCATTATCTGGAAAAATTCGCGTATTTCTTTAGTGACAATGTGATTTGCAAATTTTCAGAATTCAAAGATATATTATAGAAATATGTTTTCAAGTAAAAAACAACTCCGATCAATTATAAATATATATAGATAAATACTAGCTTGTTCTTCCTTTCTGACTGCATTTCTTATTCGTTTTATTCTTTTTCCCCTATTTTCTTAATATATACTTCTTTCATTTTAAGTATAAGGCATGAAAAAGTATGAATCGAGTTGATAAATGGAAAGGAGAAAATGAAAGAAGCAAAGAGATATTTTGTTTTATATCTAAAAGCTTTCATCCGCTTTATTTGTCGATGACGTGTGTTTAAAAGTAGAACATATTATCAGCAAAGAAGCTAAATTCCAATATAAAATTATATATGTTCATTAACGACGAAGTCGTGAATCTCAAACGGTTTTAAGCGATAACGTTTCCACTGGAAATCCAATATTTTTAATTTATATTAATATTTTTAATTATTTCAACATTGTGAAGCTTCATAGATATTTCAAAGCAAATTTTTGACGATTCATGAATTTATGAATAAAGAACTAACATTTTGACATTTCAATTAAGGACGACCGATTTTAAATTGGTTGAAAACTCATTATTAATATTACGTTCCGATTTTCGAGACATACCTATCTATATTTACCATTGCCTATACATCTTTTAACATGTTCAATTTTACTTCTCGTGATACCTGTCATTATCTGTCTTGCTCTCTAAAAGATTGTCAAAAAAAGATATCAAGACCGATCTTCGCAACGAATGAACCTTTGCGCACACTTGCTCGCTTGTCATCCGGCGCTCACCGTATATTTTCTCCCGTATTTTCCTCTGGACTCATTTTACTCGATTGATTTTCCGGTGAGCTTTTCCCTCTGCCGGTGGGTCACCAACAGTCCGATCTCTTGTCACGACGTCGCGACGCCCGTCACTGTTCCACACACAATCGCATACTTCTTAGCTATAAATGAAAACTGTTCGCGACAAGACGCGATCGCTTACGCGATCGCGAGCCACTTTTTCCGTCGGAAAAAAAAGAAACTGTCCCGACTTGCCGCGTGTATTTTATGGCTGATGGCACCGAATCCGGTCGGTTCACTGAGCGAGGCAGACCGGCCGATGTCTAGGACAATATTAGAATCGGGATCTCTCGACGCGGTCCGATGTGCTCTCTGCGTCACACTTTCGCCGGATTGCACCTCGTCCGTCTCTTTCTCGCATCTCTCGTCTTGATCTTGGTCCATCCCACGTTCCTCTGACTCCCCGAGGCTCCTCATTCTCCCCCGATGTCGAGCTCGACGTAATCCCACGTCATCACGCATGGACGTTACACACGCATGCAATCCGACACGCATCCCCGTCGTAAATAATTCAAATTACATTGCTGTCAGTTTTAATGTTAATACGACAAAATTATTATTACTACAGTGAAAAAAAATTTATTAAATCTATTAAATAATATTTCTTCGAATAGTACTAAATAAATATTTATTTACAGTAAATAAATATTTACAATAAAAAAAATAATACACTTAACAGAAAAAAGGAAATTTCGTGTACATGTAACGGAAGCAAATTTCACACAGGCACATTAAAAACATTTAATGTTGCCAAATAAAAATGAAGTTAATTTAAATTTAATGTTCACGTGTATTCAATTTCAGACAAATATAGGTAAAATTTTATGGAAAGTGCACTAAATTTCATCTGCGTGTACAAAATATACTTTTCAGTAACAGATACATTAAATTTAATGTTGTTAAATTAAATTTACCTTGTTTACTTAAAAATACATTCAATTTCATGACATTTTCAACGATATTAAATCAAATTAATGATTTTTGTATCAAATAAATGTATCTTTACATTTAGTAAATATTTATTTAGAAAAATATTTATTCGAAAAATATTTATTAAATTTTTTTCAATATGAGAGGATAAAATCAATATCTTCTCCGAGACAACAATCGAATTTCTTAAAGTCATGAAATCCGCTTTTAAGTACAAGACCGACATTTCTCAAGCGTTCGTTATATCAACCATTGACTTTGGAGCTACTGGACAATTACATGAAACAAGACGTCTTTTCTTACATGACATACAATATAATCGCGGTCCCTTACATGAAGCCTTCTTACGTTTCCATTACACGTCGCATGTGCGTGTGCATCGGCTCGCGTTTCACTTCAAGTATACGCGCGTGATATTTTATGCGCTGGTTATCGTTCAATGTATGTATTATATATACGATTGCGTATCGCGACGTTCATTCGATATCGTGGAACGCAGCGCGACACGACCTCGATCGAAAGTTACGAAGGTAACAATCCACGACTTCTAATCGCAAGGCAAACGCTCGTAATTTCATAAGAGATCCTCCTGTAGGTGTAACGCGCGCGGTATAACATTGCGATAAACTGAACCGTGAAAATTTCAGATTAACGATACCAAGTGCATACGAGATGAGACGATTCTACTTAATGTTATTCTGCATGTGGATGCGCCGCGAAGTGCGACAGGCGCGGTTTTTTACGGTTTTAGGTCAATGTTAATGGACGCATCTAGTTAGCCTTAGTCTTTTAGATCTCGACAAGACGAATAACGAGCGTTCAGACCGAAGTCTTGAGCATTGGAATCTTGCCGCGACGACTCAATTTCTTTCATGATATTTATATCAAGAAAAGCGAAAGACGTCTAGTATTTTCGAATGAGCGTCATTAAAATATATATTACTTTAGAAGATAGTTTTGTATTATTACAATGAAAGAAATTGATTGAATTAACCTGAAATACGTATATAATCGATCTGTTTGGAAAAATATGTGTGTGAATGATCTATAATTTTGATTAAAATAAATAACCAAGTTGATTATATATATTCTGATTATGGTAAGCAGACACATTTAATTAAATTTGTATAAATTTTAGTAGAAAATAACAAAATTTTTGGTTAAAATTATTTAATTATAACAGATATATATTAACTAGATTATTTAATTATGACAGATAAAAATTCTGCTTAATTCTACTATTATTTCTTTAACATAAATTAATCCAATCATGCATTTTTTCCATTATCATAATTAGATATTTGGATGTTACGTAGGCAGTTTGCTAAATCCTTTTTTAAAAGGAGATATATTGTGTGTGCAAGAGAAAAAAGTTAAATAAACAAAAATTAAAGTCATTGACTTACCAAACTGTCCTTGTATAATATTATACACACTATCCAGATTCTAATGGATATCAGATCTAAATTTCTGATTGCATACCAAAATACTTAATTATAATCTGATTGCATACCAAAATACTTAATTATGATAACCAGAAATTCTATTTACTTCTATCAAAATTTGTTTAATAAAAAACTTCTAGTTATAATGAAATTTCTAGCTTATTAATTTAATAATTGTTTCTTATATTTTTATATTAAGAATATTATTTTATAGTATAATATAATTTATAATATAATAAGAGAATATTTTATAATAAGAATATAAAGCAAAATACAATCGAGACATCCGAGAGGTCTCAGTTTGCAACGGCCGCACATGTTTTCGAACAGGCTCCAGATTGCAAATCTGGAATTAATTAGCCACAATCGCCGCTCTTATTACTAAATTAATCATAAACCGAGAGGCGTTGGTTACTACCCGAGTTTCTTGCGTATCTCTTGTACTCTCATCCGTTTGCAAAGAAGTCTCACTTGAATCATCTGCGATGTCAGCCACAGTGCAATGGAACGTTCGCAAAAAGAAAGACTGTAGCAGAATCTTACTCGCGACGATAAATACAGATACATGCACAGATACGATATACACAGAGTGTATAAGAAAAACCTATCATTGTCATTCGAGATCAATAATCTAATCGTGAAATTCAATTGAATACGCGATGACAAATAAATCGTATGATTTTTAGGGTCTGTCCAGACAAACTTGTACATTGCGTAAACATAAAGATATAAGGGTGTATCCAGACAAATAGCATAAATGTATTTCTATTATAAAAACGCACGTAAAATGCAATTGGATAATTTTCTTTATGCATACATTTATGCTGTTTGTCTGGACACCCTTATATCTTTGAATCCTTCTGGATGAAAGAATGTCGCCCTTCAGCAAATGAATCCCATAATTTGAGAACCTCTGGTGTAGCGGATAACAGCTCGGACTCCAACCTGGGTGGTCAGAGTTCAAATACCGCCCGTCATCTCCCAAGTTTTCTGATACACACGCCATAGTTCTACGGTGATTCAAAACTCGCTTTAGCCTGCGGCTCCTCTTGTCGATAAACATCAATGTATTGTAGCATTTTCGACCTGTCGTAACTTTCGACATTAAAAGCTGCATGAAGTCGTCGCACGGAGGCCAAGCCATCCCGAATGCGCAGACAATAGCTCTCATCTTTCTCCTACTTTATCATCATTCGGAGCTCTAGGCTAATAACTTTTCTTCTGATAAAGTCATCTTTTGAAAAGATCCTTCGATTTTGACGTGTCGTGCAGCACAGGAGCTACAACACTCTCTAAGGCCCAGTTTCACAATTTATGGTTAATCCTTAAATGAGATTTAATGTACGGAAATGAGGTTTCCTCATCTCTTTCTAATGCTAGAATTGGAAAGAAATCTGAATCAGTGTCAATAGTCACTAATTATCCAGTGGCACAAATTGGCACTGGATAATCAGTGAAGTTCAACTAAAAAAGGAAGAATGTTTGAGCATTATATTGGAGGATAAAGTTTTCGTCGTACTTAAAAAAATTTTTTGCAAAAATTTTATTGCGAAATTTTCGTTACAATTATATTATTCTAGAGCAAAGTTTCAGCTTTAAGAATCTGTTTTTTAAATTGCAGTATGATTTTTATCGCAGTTACGATATCGTATCGATTTATGTCAAATAGAAAGCACCTAATATTGCTGCAATATTATTGGAATAATCTGTGCTGTATGAGGACATTTCCTTCGTACAAATCAAATCGCGTTACATTTTGACATAACGCAAGAACTTCTAATGGATGTCTGCGACATATATTGCGTAACACAATTAGAGTTTGGCGTGACGGCGCGGGAGGTCCGAACAAGACCGCAATCAAGAGGTACGTGACTTTCACTGACGTCGTTGCCGCCAACATGCGAAAACGCGACGGCCCTGATGTGGTCGCCTCATCTTTCTACGGAAGTATTATCTCGAGGGGGGTTGTGAGAACCCCCAGGGATAATGGCGGTTGTTGGAGCAAGTAAAGATCAATTCGTCCGGGTAATAATACTGGGCGGAAACGCGACAAGAGCGTTCGCGTTTGAAGAAAAGAAACCGCCAGTCGCTGCACTGAATATTGACATTATCGAGCGATGAACTATGCTTAAGAGACGACTCTTTCATGATGACGAACCTATTTATAAAGGCAGGATCGCGAGAGCGCGTTTTCATTAACAATCTGATACTATCTCTGAGTTCAGTGCACCATTTGCAGACAAAACCCTTCCTTTGCTTGATTAGTTCGGTCGCATTTAAAGAGCTCGGCATGACAATCTCCGTGAAAGGCGTCCTAGTCTATTCTACTTTATTTTATTTATTCAGATTTATACCTCTGCGATTTTTTTCTTTTTCCACAACCCGTTATATTCTTCGAGCTGCATTACTATTGCATTACTATTACACGGTGCGACCCTAAGAAATACTCGAGATACACAATAAGTGAATGAAGCTTTTACGAATGGCCTTGCCTCAAAGAATGCGGCCTCGATCAATATTTTTTTTTCAAAGATTTGCGCGCGTGTGCACAGAGCAAACGTTGTGCGCGCAAATATTTGCAGAGCTATATACTTTCACGATATCCTATTCCGGAATGGAGAACGTATACCGATTTTATCCGGCCAGATCGAAAAAACTTGACTTATATCCGGCATGCATTCTGACGAATCGTGAGAACTCTATTCGCTATCATATCAGTTTTCGTTCATTTGTCGTAATTGTAATTTTATTAAATATACATTTGACTTCATATGTCAATTACTGAATTATAATAAGATAATCTAAGTTTACAAACAGCTGATTTATATAGTATTACTGATGCCACCTTTTGGAATACTCTAACAGGGGGGGGGGGGGTTGGTCACAATTTTTCCTAATCCTAAAATTCCATACCTTTTCCCTGATTTTCATACACATGATTCTCCCTGTCTTTCAATATTTTACAATTTTTTATATTTTCGTCCTGAGATTTAAAAATAGTTTGTTGAGAGATCAATGTAACACAGCAATATAAATTATTATTAATGTTGTTGGCACTGCTTACATCTTTAATTGTTAAGTTGATAGAATTCCAAAACTGCGTAACATACATATATTAAATTTCTTTAAAGATAAGAATTTTAATTTTCCAGAAAATTTTGCAAAATTCCCCCGACTTCTCTGACCGATTTTCAATTTCCATGACAATTCCCTAGTTTCTCTGATTTCCAGTTTTGTGGCAATCCTATCTAATTTATACTATCTTTATGATTTATATCTTGCACGTTAATAAAATTTGTTATTGTCATCAATTATACTTTTGCGTTCTCTAGTCGCGCCTCAAGTATTCGATCGACGAAGAGGTCGAGGGATGCGCGAAAAACATCACAGGCGTTTCCGTTACACTTCGCTTTCGCTAATCCCAACGTCGTTTTCTGTCTATTAATCGTCGCCATTCGATCTTTTTGCGCACACTGGATGATTATATCCTACATGTTCGCCGATAAATACTAGCGTCTGCTTCCCGAGTAGCGCCGCAAGCCACGGAGCCTTCGATTGAGAGAGAAGGCCTCGGTGTTCGCTCGGCAATTAAAGCCTCGGGCGCTCGCTTGAGTTACGATTGTTACGGAATTGGAGGCACCTTTCGCGAAGGAACGTAATCCCCGCCGGCTGGGCGAGAATCTCACTCCGCGGAAACTATTTCGCGATATTCGTCATAAACGAGAGGTCTCGCGAGATAAAGGGAAAAAAGGGAACTGAGTCAGACATTCGCGAGATAAATGATCGGTTTTTATCTATAGAACTATTCCCAGGGATCCTTTTCAAAGATTCGCTCAACGCCAAATCCGTTTCATTCTGAATTATTCTTGTGTTGCGAAAAACAAGCGTTTCATTTATTTTCTTTAGAATGGCGTTACAATGAAATATTTTATTATTTCAAGGCATATATTTTTAAATATCAAAAAGTAAAAAATGGACAATCACAGTTAAATGTGAGAAGAATAATTGATTGATCAGTTTCTTACGGTTTAAAATTTAGATCCAGTTTCACAATCTCACTCACTTTCAATTCTAGGATTGGAAAGAAATAATGAATAAGTTGAATCTCAGTTAAGAGTTAATTGTGAATTGTGAAACTGAGCCTTAAAGCTTAAGTTTTATGCCTTTAAAAGACGAATTAAAGTCGTCTGTTTTACCGATTTAGTAAAACCTATACTTGTATGATTTAAATTGTTAAGTTTGTAGTATTTCAAAATTACGCGTGTGACGTACACATCTCAAACTTCTTTAACAAAACAAAGAATTTTTATTTTCCAGAAAATTTCCTGATTTCCAATTTTTTTATGATAATCTATACTAAACCAAATTCTAAGAACTCAACATTGTTTATTCATTGTAATTCCTAGTCCAAAGATTGTTTTATACATGCAAAGTGCACAACTTTTACATAAAGCATATATATTATTACGAGTTAACCCCAGAATTGAAATTGATAAAAAAATTAACTTTCCAACTTTTTCGTTTTTAGCAGTCAATCGGTTTGGACTACATTATCGTTTATATTTTATACTTTAATTGTGGAAAAATTTTTTATAAAAGTAGGTAGAGAAAAATATTTGTTTAAAAAGTAATCAATAAAACACACAGATGACTTCAGGATCCCCATAAAATTGTAGGCGGTGTTTGCCAGATATCATTTAACCCCTCATATTTCCCCCTCATATTTAACCCCTCATGATTCCGTGAATCAAAATGAGGTTAGTAATAAATTGTCTCAAGAGGATTAGGTGAATATTCTCTGTTTTGGAAAATATTATAAATTTAAAAAGTTATAATTTTTTAAGTTGAAAAACTCATTTTTCCGAAGTTAACATATTTATTTATGTTTATTTTTTTTTTTTTGTTAAATGTGATTTTTGAAGTGGATCCATGAAGGGTTAACGTGCTTCTTCGGCATGTGTATTGAAAAAAAAGATTGGCTGAAATAACATAGCATTTTTAATTAATAGCAGCAGCCAATTTTTAATTGCGTTAGTCTATCGAAATTATATACTGACATTGCGGATAGTCCAACGCGACCAAAAATTGACTGCTGTAGCCAATTAAAAATGCTATGCCATATCTTACCACCTGCTGCAGCTGCTAATCTTTTCTTTCTAGTGTGCGCAAATCGAAGTACGTACGGATAAGCGTACGATACCTTTTTCCGGTACGTGCTCGGCAAACAGGCCCACTGTGCGTAACTCGTGTGAACCATTGTGAATGATTTTTGTCGATCTCGGTGTTCCTTAGCTTCCTCGGGCAATTGTATCTTCGCGATTGTGCTTTGCTCGTACAAACGCGCACTTTCCTAAATCATTGTCGCACACAATCCAAGCCGCAACGCCGGATGCAATTTCGTTTCCACCAGTTGATACAGTTTCACCCTCGAGCTGTTTCGCGAGGAGCGTTGACAATTCTTCTCCTTCTCGAAAAGAAATATCACGTCACGTCCTTAGAACATCGTTCACTCGTTTCTTTTATTTAATGCCACGCAGATGTTGGAGTGAGGAATTCATCTATCCTCGGCACTGTCTGCGCATATTCTTGGGACGTGCACTTCGAATATTCCACGATCACTTTACGAGCGCGACTTCCGCGTTTCTCAGCCACGCGCTTTTTCTCGAACGCTCTCCGAGGACTCGACGCGTAATACAGAGCTTTCCCTGTTTCCGTACAGAAAAAAAAGCCGTTATCGAGTTTCATGTCATCGATAATGATTCATACGTCCGTTTCCGCTTCAAAACGGTTCGATGTATTTAATAATTCCTTTTATCAGCGTTATTCTCGGCATTGATGTCGAAACAACGACGCAAATTCAATAAAGCGTCAGTCACCTCGTTTCCACTCCGCAGTCCACGATATATCGATAGCGCAGAATTAAAAATCCATTAGCAACGGCAGATACAAATCGAGGTGTGCTCTGATAACGAACACGCGATCGCGAATTCGACGATTACACGGTTTGAAGAAACACGTGCGCTTTGTACGAGCAGCGATCGGAACACGTCTCTCGATCGTACACGAGCGAGGAATCGCTGCCACTGGCCCAAGAAACGACGGCACAACTGCCTCGATGCGGCGAAGGCATATGGGACCCTCAGGCCCGTAATAGCGAGACTTTATCGAGACTCCGAAAGAAGGAACGGAACGTGGAACGCTCCGCTGGGAAAGACGGCATGGTAAAGAAAAGGATTCTTCGATGCAATTTCGGTTCAGAACCTGTCAGCCTTCTCTGCGAAAATCTCGTCACAAAACTATTTCAACTTTAAAACATCCAATATCGAGATACCTCATATCACTATTTATAAATTTGGATTACGATTAAGATAGAAATAGTAGAAAAGACGTGACATGAAATTTTAGAAAATTTAAAGAGCTGAACTTTATTTTAACATTTTTAAGTACTTTTGCCAAAGGAGCATTAATCTCATGAATTAAATTTTGAGTCATTTTGTTATTTTCAATTTCAATATATATTAAAATGTAAATCAATTCATTTCTGTGATTAGTTTCAAAACAAACAATGTCCATATTAACATATACATTTGGTGCATAAATAATAAACTAAATTTAAGTCAACACATCATTGAGTTGAGTTATTTCTCTCTATTATTTTAGTTAAATTAACGACATATTGAGTAAAAACAATGGCGACCTAGTTATAGAAATGATTAAAAATAATTCAAACTGAATATAATTTGACATTACGAATTTAACAGTGTTAGTAGTAAGATATTCATTCAAGACAACTCAAAGAAATTTTATCTTTATAATTATATTTTTTAATAGTATATACAATTATTTATATCCTTATAAAAAAATGTAGAAATAGAAGAATGTAAAAATAATGAACTTTAAGACTTCTGAGCAATACTTTTTAGTTTCCTTTTTCAAAGTAATCAGGTTTTTAAGATAACTGTACGTGAGATGTTGTGGCCACCTACCTTAAAGGTTAAAGAACGGAAAAGGAAATAAATATACCATTTTTCCAATAAAATTTTCAGGGCCTTTCGTCGATCACGGCCCTGAGCGCTAACTCGTTCTACGACGATAAGTATCGGGAGTAGACGACAGGGCTGCGGAGAGGCGTAGCCCATGTTATGCGGGCGTAAGTGAGCGCTAGTTCGAAACGGGGCGAGCACACACTCTCGCTGGTGGCATGGAGGGCAACGTCAACAGGCAGAATGCAGACCCGAGTCAGAGTGAGTCACTGGCTCTCCCGCCGGAATGACCAATCAACTAAAGAGCCAGAACAAGAGCCCCTCTTGCAACCCGCAGAACGCATGCCGCCTGCAGACCGGCGTAACCTAACCGTCGCGTTGTCATACAACACCTAACTGGGATTATATATGTTGTACGAGTGGCTCGTCAAAATGCTATTAGCGACCGTTTGCCCGTAGCTCATTCAAAGGTCCTTTGTCTTCATCGCGTGAAAATGCGCGACCGAGGTGACATGGGTGACCGTCCTCTCGACGATCCTCTTGCTTTGGGATTACGCCAAAAAGGGCCTTCACCCTTTAAACTAGTGGCCCAGATACCTGCTGACATAACTGATGATCCTACATCGTGACGCGTCTCTCTCTTTCCCTCATATTTTTTAAGTCCTTACGAGAACTCTGAGTGGAATTTTTCCTCCGAAGAATTTCTTACCCGACGCGAACGCGCAGTCGTTACGAAAGCGGACGTGCAATCAAGGTGCAGTAAACCTTCGCGAGATTCCTGACATAATGTATGTACAAAGAGCGTTCTCTCCCTGGGATAAGCGCTCTGGGATCGTAAACGTGGATATCGTGATTACCGTCACGGCAATATATTCCCTGACCTTGTCGTTATCGCGCGCTCGTAGCGATAGAGAACAAAGGTGTTATCAGGTGTTCGGAATTGCGCCTTCCATCATTCATTAGAGGCGAGTCCGGGCAGCGGCTTTCGCGTTTATTCGCGCGACGAAGGTTGTCAGCGAATTTATGACCGGACATTAAACTTACATTCGCGATCAAATGCACATAATTATTAAATTCTATGGTAACAGCCGAACGATGTCTCGTCTTTACCAAAAGTTTTTCAACGATACACCTTTATTTTTTGTCATTAAATTTATCATTATGAAGAATTTAAATGGAAAAAGAACGATTTGCTGAAATATTTAAAAATTTTGCTAGATGCAGATCTGAACTGAAATAACTTTGTTGAACTTTTAAATAATTATATAAGAAATTTAAATATAAGTAATGCTGCAAGAAGTTTTAACTTATTCTATGAACAAACTTGAGCGTCCTACATAATTATTTTGATAATCCAATAAAATTATTTTTTGATTGATACGCTAAATTTTTAGATATTTTAGCAAAAGAATTTTTCCGTGTATAATAATAACTATTATTATCACGCGTCGATATCTCTGAGAGATATTTTTTATAATATCTAACAATCCATGATTCAAATCTATTAAATAGCAACCTTGAAATGTTGAAATTTTAATTAATATTCTGAAATAAAAGATGCTTTCCAGCGAGAGACATAAATGACATTTCTTGCTGGAAAATACCTAACAATTGTCAACGATATTAAAACCCTTATTTCATAAACATTCTTAATGACAATGTTAATGTTATTACATTTTTTGATGCATAAATTTTATGTGGTAAAAAATGACAGTATAACACCACTATCGTTAAAAATAACAGAGATCTTAA
Organism: Atta cephalotes; assembly: GCF_000143395.1. Lineage (NCBI taxonomy): Eukaryota > Metazoa > Arthropoda > Insecta > Hymenoptera > Formicidae > Atta > Atta cephalotes. The sequence goes on from NW_012130096.1 coordinate 2,048,194, forward strand.
TATCAAGAGAAAAAATGTTGGGAAGAAATGTTCTTAAAGCGGTATCTACATGAATTTTTCAGACATAAAACTTAAGCCATACAGAAAAATACATATTGTGAACAATAATTACTTGTTTGAAATATTTTTAAAATTTATATATCCTCAAATCTATCATATCTATCTAAGCTAATCTATAATTCATTATAAACATTCAATTTATTCAAAACATATTTTGAAATTTATATTTCAATCAAGATTAAATTAAAATAAATTATTAGACTTGCTTATTATACAAGTCGCTTTTTCAATTTTGTAATATTCTTCACAAGAAAATAAATTCTTCTTTTAAAGTACATTTAAGATTATTATCAAGAAAATATTCTTTATTAAAAATAACCATTATTTAAAAGAAAATTAATTAAATAATTATTTGTCTTAGCAACAGAATGATATTTTTCTATCTGTCATATGCAAGAAATTAATCAATCATATAAAGAAGGACAATGGACTGTGATTGATCGATTTTTTAAGGCTTAAATTTTTAACGCTTAAAAATCTCATCGTCGACATCACTTAAGGCCAATGCCGCAGTGGCGTAAGTACAACGCGAACGCCGACGCCTACTCTTATGCAGCCCGGAGTGCAGAGCTGCAAGCGTGCTGCGCGAGTCTGCAGGCGGCGGCGATCGATTACTTTTACCGGTAGAAAGGAGCAAAGCGTGCGCGGCAGCGACGACGGCGACGCAGACTCTATCTCGTGCTCTCTTTCTCTCTCTCTCTCTCTTCAAGATTTCTCTTTCACCCTTCCTTCCCCGAGAAAGCGTAGATATATTAATGACAACGATCGTTGTTTCCCGTGCAAAATACTTGCTATTATAAATTTCTATTAGCATTGCATCTCGCGTGTCGAGGTATGCTATTTGTCGCCGTTAACATTTTGTTAGCGAGGCGGTTTCCACGCTCGTGAAATTGAACAACGAATTGAGCTTTCAACTCGCTCTCTCTCTTTTCATTATCCCCTGTGGTCTAAACAGCGCGGAAACGCTCATACAAATAACGTAATTTGGAATCATCCGGCACGAAGTTAAATGTAGCGCTGTAATTTTAATCGTCGGGAATTTAAGCGTGATAATTCACCGCACAAGATGTTTAAGCTCGCATTTCCGCACGAAACATATGAAAACATAATTTATATCGAGTCAGTATGTAAATTCACTATAAATAGATTTCATCACGCGTTAGTATGTCGCAACGAAGCAAATGCTATTGTCGTTTCAATTATCGTAATTATTATTCAATTGCCAACCAGTTCGAGCACGCGGCACATAATTCAACTGGACGTCAAAATAATTTTCGGCGAATCAGAATGTCGGCCGCGCTCAAACGCGATCGACGTGCAGCCGCGCGTTTGAAATTCCACCAAGAAGCGAGCTCGCACAATCGAACATTGAGGTTAACGCATATTTTGACCGCGGTGAATATCTATTTTTAACGTAATAGTATCTGCGGCTGACTGCCGCATTCAGTGATGTACCGAGAGTACACCGAGAGTCAATGGCTCTTTAATATGATTCGATCCTACACTTAGATTTAGCGAAGACCTAAAGGCAAGAATCAATCATATTAAAGAATCACTAAATGCTAACTGATTAATTTTCTCTGCTCAGCCATTGGGCGCGTTGACAAAGCGGCTAGCCTGCTCGCCGAGCAAATGAACATAATTGATTGTTACTTATACAATGAAAGAAAAGATTGGCTGCAGTAGCAAATTGGATGATTAAATATGGCATTTTTAATTGGCTGTAGCAACCAATTTTTAATTGCGTTAGCCAATCGAAATCCTATACTGATATTGCGGATAGGCTGATACAACCAACAATTGGCTGTTGCAATCAATTAAAAATACTATGCCATACTTTTACCATCTAATTTACTGCAGCAGCCAATCTTCTCTTTAAGTGTAAGTCCAATCATTTACAATCGTTCAATAAACATACCTTGCCGCTTTGCCGTCTTGAACTCGGCCAAGATGTCGGATAAGACGCGTCGTGCTGTCCGATGAGTATAGTTGTATACGCACGCGGTGAAATCTCTCGTGAACGAGCGAATGTACGCGGCGGGAGATAAGTGTGAATTAATGGCCGTTTGCTCCGGGGTCGAAAGGTCGAGTACACCAAATTGATACCGTACAATGGGAGAGCAGACGCAGCTGCCCGCTTCTAATAGCCGATACGAGCGATCGTCTATGCACGCCGGAAAAATTGCATTTAGCTGTTTAACCCTTCACCTCTCTTGCTCATGTTCACTCACGCTCCTATAACGTACATCCTACTTGTGCACGTCGGAAGAACGTCGAGTCCGGAATATTCCATCGGTAGATGCGAAACGAGTATCGTAATAAGCTCTTTTAACCCCAGAATGCTGTTGCTATTGAATGATATAAGATTCTTATCGATATGTAAATACATACACATGCAAATATTATTCTATCGCTAAGAAAAGTGATTATTCTGTTTACTTTCTTCCTTTTAAGTGAATAACAGTTATCTTTAATAGAGAACTTTCTCTTGATACTAATCTTAAAATATACTTATTATAAATTTTAGAAAAACTCGTTATTATATACTCAAAACAAGAATTTATTTTCTTTTGAAGAATATTATAAAATTTATTGAAGAAGCGACTTTATATAACAAGCAAATTGAATTTGTTTTAATTTAATAATCTTGAAGTTTAATTTAATAATTTTGAAGTATTAAACTTATTAGGATTCAGAATATAAATATATAAATTTGAATATAAATATATAAATTTGATGAACTTATAGCTTTATGGACTTATAGATATATGAACTGTTAAAATTAATGTAATACAAATTTATCATTTAACCTTTAATTTAACACTTTTATAAATACAGATAATACAATTATTCATTTAAAAGGAAAGAAAGAATAAACCATCAATTTCAATCTTGAAATAATGTAGATCCTCTAAAACTTTTACATTGAATCTCATTCTAAAGACAAAATCTAATTCTTAAAGATTGAAAATTGAACTATTCTTTTTTAAGAGTAATTAAATTTTCAGTCTTTAGAGTGAGAGATTCACTTCAGAAAATTTAGACAGTGTGTTGTTCAATTGTATGAGTGTATCTCCTATAAATTACTTAAATAACATATATGGTATAACACAAAATAATAATTCAAAATTGTTTAAAAATTAAAATCACATCATTTTTCAACTTTCTGTTATAATATCAACCCATGTTTCAAACTGATACACAGAGTATGTCGGAAAATCGCCGCAATACTTTGGAAAGTGATTCGGAATGCAAAAAGAAGAAAAAACTAGACATAGATTCGAAAATAAATCATTATAATCACTTTTATGTTATAAAAATTGTAATTTATTTTTCATAATCACAATTATAGCTTAATTCATAGTGTTTTAATATAAATATATTTTAGACTATTTTGGCATTATTAGGACCTCTCTTCTAGTAAAATAAAACAAATTTAAAAATAAAAAAATTAAAAAAAAGGGTGTCAAGTTGACTATTCCTCCATGTAATACATCCTGGGTAACGCCAAAATAATCCAAAATATAATTATTTATGAAAGACTATGAAATAAATTATGATTGTGATTTTAAAAAATAAATTACAATTTTTTTAACATAAGTGGTTATAATTCGCGGAAACTTATTTCCGGATCTTTGTTTATATATA
>NW_012130096.1:2051921-2070731 GCF_000143395.1 Atta cephalotes
CTTTATTGTAAAAAAGTTATACATTGATTATACATTTTTGATTCAAAGTATTGTTCATCGCTGGCCACTACTTTCTTCCATCTTTCGGGTAGCGTACGAATCCCGCGTCGAAAAAACTGTCATCTTTTGAAGCTATCCACGAATCGATCCAATTTTTTACTTCTTCATAAGACCGGAAGTGCTGGTCAGCCAGGCCATTGATCGAAACAAGTAATAGTCAGAGGGAGCAACGTCTGAGAATACGGCGGGTGGGATAGGACTTCCCATTTCAACGTTTCCAAGTATGTCTTGACCACTTTCGCAACATGGGGTCGAGCATTGTCATGCTGCAAAATCACTTTATCGTGTCTCTCGTTGTATTGCGGCCGTTTGTCTTTCAATGCTCGGCTCAAACGCATCAATTGCGTTCGATACCGATCGCCTGTGATTGTTTCAGTCGGTTTTAATAGTTCATAATACACTACGCCGAGCTGGTCCCACCATACAGATAAATACAGAGCATGACCTTAGACGTCAAAATCGTTCTTGAAGCGTTGAAACCATTCACGACACGTTCTTTCACTAATAGCGGCCTCACAATAAGTATTTGAGAGCATTCGAGCCTCAGCTGCAGATTTCTTCATATTGAAGCAAAAAATTAAAACCTCCCGCAAATGACGAGAATTTGGCTCATAAACTGACATTTTCAATCGAGAATAACTTTATGATGCAGACACAAATCGACTAATGTTTCTATGGGGTTATGTTAACAGATGCCCAAGTTTATTGTATGACGTCTATGATCTATTTATTTCGACCACCACTTACCGATAAAGCCATCTATAGGAAAACGGCGGAAGTAAAGTTGTACACCTAATATATATATAAGCTATAGCTTTCTTTCTTTCTTTGGGTCCCGAATCATTTTCCGAAGTATTGCGAGCGATTTTCCGGACATCTTATATAATACAGAATATTGATACATAATACAGGCAGAATTTTTTTAAAACTTGTCTCCGCTTGCCCTAGCTTTTAGCTTAGGTAGATTGGATTTCTTAATGTGTGACCATGAAGGCTCAGCTTAGCGCTCAATGACCTCGTTTACTTGTATGTTTTACGTCTCGATAGCGTTCTAAGGCTAATGCAATAAAATATCAGGTTTCTCACATACTTAAGCCAGTCGATACTGTATGCCAGATAGAAACTTGACGTTAAATCAATGTTTTCTCGATTTGCGTACTCAAGCAATGAGGAGAAAATCTCTATACAACACTTGAAAAAAAAATATTACAATGAAATAAAATTTAATCTAAGAAGCCACGTGTCGCGCGCGATTCACGCTTATCTAAAATGCAACACGCCACCGGGAAATGCACGAGGAATAAATAAACCATTTAATTTATATGCTTTCATAATAAAGTCCATTACTCGAGCTCGCGCGGATGAGTGCGAACGTTTATAGTTTGACTTTGGGCGTTACGAGCGAACAATGACGTATTGCGATGGTGCAACTAAACGCCACCGTGTTGCGTGTCTATTTTCGTTGGATTAACCATCGTCATCGCCCAACATAGCGATAAGTTATCCGCGCGCGCGCTTACAGATCGAAAAAGCCGTGATTATTTATACATTCGACACGTTCCAAGGCGATCCCCCGTCATCATAAAAAAGTTCCGGCATATTCCGGCGTAAAATTGCTATACGAGAGAAAAAAATATGCGCATGAATTAAATCGTTTGCCGGGAAGCAACGAAGTGCAACTGCTCAAATATACGAAGTTTTACTTCTGGTATCTTTCATTAAAATGGAAACACGAAACTACGGGGGAAAATCCGGGGGAATACCCGTAATGCTGTCGATCGGAGAAGTCTCGAAATTCTGTTCAAAATTGTATTACACAAGTTTGAAGTAACAACGTGTTCCGCAAGAAACGAGCTGGATTTCGGGATTCTCGGTAATGCTAATTCGCTCGGTAAAATGTCGAATACTGACGGGAATTCCTTGCCTCGAAGTCAATCGCACGTTTCGATTTAGCGAGAAGGAAAGATTTTGACGTTTTGGCGTTTAACGAAATATTGCATCGCAGCGCAGTTTATCGAAACGTAACGGATAAGATCGCAAGAGTAGGATTCTGGAACAGGGCCAGGACGGTTGTTAGAATCGAGATCGGCCTTAAAGTGGAACTTCAGTCCTCATGAAATGTGTCGGCTCCTAGTCGAACTTATTAACATTTATAGTACGGATTTAGCGACGCGTTCGCCATAGATTTCGCAACTTCGTGATCCCGTGGAAAGCACCGAAAATAGCTGGTGCCTTTTAATCCTTAACGACGGATTACACACATGAAATTTGTATACCTCGCTACTTTTGCATATTTTACAGCCCGAATTATGCAGATATTTGTTATGTCCACGTACAGCTTTAAACGTTAATAACTTCGGACATAGCACAGTAAAAAAAATTGTGAATTTGTATTAAAAATGGTCCACTCACGTTCTGTGTCACAGTTTGTGTTGAATTTTTTAACATATTTGAGTGTTAATTTAACATAATGTGATTATGTTATTTAAAGATTTTGTGTAAAATTGATATTCAACGTTTTTTTAGTATCAAAATGACACAATTTATGATATATAAATGAACAAGTAACATAAAAATAATGTGTTTTAAAACGTTAATTTCTAAGACAAATGAATAAAATATGTGTTAATTTAACATATCATAAATGTTAATTTTCTGAAAAAAAAATGTTCCCACGGTTCTTTACAAACTGTCGATATTATCTTTCTTTATATTTATTCTCTTATATAATATTTGTGTTCCTTCTAATATATTCATCTTGTGTAAAATTAATTCAAAAAATTGAGTGGATTGTTTGCGACATGCGATTTATGTTAAATTCAACACATTTTCCAAATACATGATAAATGTAAATCGATAAGTATTTAAAGACTCGAATTCTGAGATTTTTTTATGTGTATTCGAGATTGAGTTAATTATAAATTAAAATAATGTATTTAAACTATATTATGCAATTTCAAGCGGTAATAATTTTGAACGTATACGATAAACGGCATTTAAAAGCTTGGAATGAATTAAAATAATACTTTTAGACTATATTACGATAAAGTTGTGCGATTAAACTCCTAAATACAGTTTGCAGGACCTCTTTATCATGTAAACATTCAAAATTATTAAAATTAAAAATTACACACGCATTTATAAATATCATACATATTTATAATTAAAGACCAAATGCTAAATATGAGAGAATTATTAGGGATCGGTATAAAAATTACTATTGGCATAAAAATTGTGTAGATATAGGGATGTATTCTTGAGGGATAATTAGCCTACATGTCGTGCTACATTGTTAGCGCTCGATTCTCAGTAGCTAACAGGGTCAGCATGTTAATCAAAACCACCGCAGGACGGAAGAATAGCGGGACGTAGCCTTTAATCCATTTGCGCCCATGAGCATAAACCGTCTATTATCAACCGAGGCAATTCCGACGGCGATGAGGCACAGCCTGAGAAAAAAAATGGTATACGCTCGTAAAGGGCTTTTTAAGTTCTTTAAGCTCCTCCAACAATTTCATTTCCCTATTACAATATTCCATTCTGTCACCGGGAATAAATCTTGATTAAATTCATTTCGTTCATCCGCTCGTGTTACACCTGCTTTAACAATTATACCCCGGCACTTAGTGCAGTACACTTCATAATATAAGGATTAAAAAGACCGCCGATGGAAAAATGGGTAGAAAAAAGCCTCGGCGTAATGCACGCGGGAACAAGGCTTTGGACGATGACTTCCGCGTTAACAACCTGGCAAAGGAAAGAAAAAAGAAAGAAATAAAAAGAGAAAAGTTATCGCGTAATGTCGATCAACTGGAAACCGGTATATTGCGCATTTACCTTTTGCGGTGTGTAATGACGTGCGCTAATTGTGGCACGAGACGCTCCTCGCATTACACACGTTCACACACGATTGCGTCACGAATGCGTGCCAGTTTCTGTCTACGTGCGGCCTTGAAATGCGGTGTCAATGTCGAGCCATTTACTTTTCCATTTTCATTTTTCTTCCTGCTTTCGTATTCATGGTTCACGTTCCGCTTTCGAAATGTAGCTCGATTAGAGTTAAGATATAATAACTTGCATTCATATAGAAGATTTCTAGATTAAATTATACTCTTCGATCTATCATAAAATAGAATCGATATATTAATAGGATACTCATATTTATTATTGACAGAGGAATATTTTATTCTTGAATGGAAAATTTTTTTAACTAGAATAAAATGATCTCAGACTTCAGTTTTGTGCCAGATATTATGACATCAGCATCGTGAATTATAACATCGAGTAAAGATATTCCAAACACACAAATACATAAATTTAAATTTATATACTCTTATCTGAAGACAATAAGTTGATTTCATTTAATTCGAGAAAGGAAAATAGGAATTATTAATCTTATCTTAATCTTGTTTTATATCTACGCTATAAAAAGCATTATTTATATAATAAGATTTAATAAGATTTTAAAACATAAAATTTAAGTTTTGAGTTTTAAGCTGTAAGAAAGTGACAAATCGATTATTCTTATATTCAACTGAATAGTCAAATTCTTACGAATTTAAAACTCAAATTTCGCGCCTTAAAATCTTATTGTATAGACGTCACTTAAGATTGCGATAAGATGAAATATGTTAGGTATTTTTTGTCTTATTATCAAAAATTTCTTTCTGAGAAAACAACATATAATTTTTTAAGAACTAGATAAAGAGTCATTTTATGCTACTTATCTTCTTATTATATAAGGAATATAAATAAAAAATAATAATAACTTTAATTTTTTCTATGTTGTTCCATCAAACACGCATGTGCCTTGTTTTTATTTTCATCAATCTTATTAATCTTGAATTATACTTTGTTTCATTCTTCTTCAAACCCATATATTATCGTTCATAAAAACGAATGTAATATAAATATACATTATCGGAGTATATTAAGCTTTGATCTGTGCTAAACCTAAATAACTGCAGATCATTCCTACGAGACCTAACTACCACTCTTCTTTAATTACACCAATATATATATATATATATATATATATATATACGACACATATCCCGTGAACGCTCGACGTGATATGAAATATATATAATGAAACGTTAATACCGAACACGTGCTGTTCATTCAAGAGAGGATAATTTTCTGCACAGACGGCACTGATAAGTGCTTGGACAAGCCGTATGTGAAAGAACATCGTTGTACCTCTTCGTCGAGCAACATTAACTGATCGAGTATAGCTAAGCCTTGAATTTAAGCTGTATACACACAGCGGTGCCCGTAATCTTCGATGCAAGTGTTTTCAGTGGCAAGAAATTTCGAGATTACTTGATAGTGTAACAATATAATAAATAAATATATATAATAAATCAATTTTGCCCTAAATGTTTTGTAAATATGTACAGACTTTTCACGTTTATAAAGCAATCTTTTTTTTAGTGATTTGGATGAATAAATTAGTCTACACAAACTAATCTAACGAATTAATCTAAACACAATTTAGCCGAATATTAAACTTAAGTAGAATACAAAATCCTAAAAACAAGATAACATTAAGTAGAAGTTATTTTAGGAAAAATCGTAATAATTTATTTATTTTATTTGAAAACTTTTTAATTAAAAACTTGTTTAAAAGTCATTATCAAAAGTTTCACTTATCACTAAATCATCGTCAAATATCAAATGATATCATCATAATTTTTCTTAAAATAACTTTTACTTGACGTTATCTTGATTTTATTATGATTTTATTCCATCTAAGAATATCATAAATGTGTCTTAAGATATTCGGATCTGTATAAACATTGTTATCGGAGGAAACTATGGAAAAGGCGATGATAGACGTGTTTTGTGTCGTGTCAAAAATACTGCGAACTGTCGCAATTTTAGCACGATCTTTGACCCATGTTAGCCGGAAAAGAATAATGTTTCCACATCCAGAACTTGAAATGTTCGTATCGCGCATTAGCGTTGTAAATGTTACATTCGCATCACGCGCATGATACACAATTCAAACAAAGTTCTATTTCACGGTATACGCCGCAATTTGCGCGCTTGTAGCGTTTATGAATCATTTGCCGCGTCACAACATCACCTATGTTACATAATAAAAGGTCGCGTGTCGCGTAGCGGACGTTTGCGGAGAGTTGCACGTGGGAGACGTCCTCGAAACTGACACCAAAAAAAATTTCTATCGCAGTTTTACAAGCACGACACGCGACTCGCAACGTGATAGAATCGAAGTTTGATTAGCCAGAAATACTGCTGAGTACAACTTTTAAATACACGTAGCGTGCTATATCAAATTTCAATCTCCAAATAGAAAGACAGATGGATTACAATATCAATTCCAAGAACATCAGCTTTAGGATGCTCATGGATGCTTCCGAGAACCTTCGACATTTGTCCTGCAGCAATTTTAACTGCGGAAAATTTTAGAAAATGAAATCCGAACAATTCTGCATGCCAGAATTAACGCGAAACTGTCGTTCTCATGGTCGTTCTAATTCGCGTTATCTTCATAACAGGATTGTCACAAATTCTTCGTCCTAAAATTCCATAACGTTTCCAGACAAAATTTCATGATTTTCCCTGTTGTTGATGTTTTCAATAATATTTTAAAATTTTCATCCGAATATTTTCCTGATTTGAAAACTAACAAATATTTGTAGAAATTTAACATAGCAACGTAAATTATTGCACAGAGAAAAACGGTTTGGTGGAAATGGTCAAGCCAGAAGGTTTTGATTAAATCAATCAGAATTCCGGTTATCTCGACTAAAATTTTAGTAGTAGAATTAGCCAGAAAATTTTCTGATTAAATCTACTAAAATTCTAGTTGAAATAATCAGAATTCTGATTGATTTAATCAGAATCTTCTGTCCATTTTCAACCAAACCATTTTTCTCAATATATTAATGTTATTGTATTGACACTGCTTGTAATTATTAAGTTGGTATTCCAAAACTGTGCGAAGTACATATATTAAAGTCAAGAATTTTCATTTCTCAGAAAATTTTGCAAAATTTCCTGATGTTTCTTTAATTTCTAATTGTGTACTACTTTGTATAATCAACGTTAGACACGTGGTTAACGAAAGAACAAAAAATTACTCAAATAGAACGAAATTCGCTGGTATTATAAAGACAGGCAGGACGTGGCAAAAAAGTCAAGGCTCTCTCTTGTCGCTGACCTTCGTCGTAGCTTCATCAAATTATCTAAAATCGTCGTAGCTAGCTGTATTTCAGAATTCCTTGATTACACGTCATCTTATGATTACGTATAACACTTATACGTTGAATAGATTATCGATCTCATCTTAATTCACATCGAATAAACAGGATGTTATCGCGTTTATCTTGCGATTTTCTAATCGCGCATTTGAAAATTGTACAACAACGCATTGTCTCGAATATACGTTATGAGTTATAAACTATTTATAAATTATTTTATATCTTTATAAATAAAAATATAAAAAATTTCTATTCTCATAAACTAAAAAAATTGTCTGCACAGGGAAAAAATAATATTGTATTAATAGCATAACTGACATTAGTGTAATTGAAAATAATCTTATTAATTCAGTAATAAAAATACGTCCATTATACTAATAAAAGTTTTTCATTACTTTCATTTCCACTACTTTCATTACTTTCATTACTAATTTATTAACTTGAGTTTTTTAGCAAGTAAGAAATATTAGTATTTCTAATGTTAATAATACTGTTGTTGAATAAACAAAGTTATTTTTAGATTGCTGTTAACTAATGCTGTTAATATAACATAATTTTTTGTAGTACAGTCTACATACACGTAAAGTAGACACAGATTTACAATGATTGCAAAGAAAATTATAGCGTTGAGTTGGAAAATTGCGCAACGTTTCGTTTTGAATACGTAATATCGTAAGTATCTTTGTAAAAAAAAAAAAATGAGAAACGGATTCCGTTCTCGTAAACTCAAAGAGTCGTCTATAGAATGATGGAGTTGATACGAAAGTGGATACGGATTTGCAGTGGTCGCGAAGAAAATTACGATGGCGTGTTCAGTGATAAAAGTATACCGCACAACGTGGGGCAGATCGATGCAATTTTTTCCACTCGCACGATTATCTCGTTTCACCGCTTACGTGATAAACGATTAACCCCAAGATGCGGCCAAAATAATAACGAGCAGAAGCTGCATGTTCATACATTTGTCTCTCATTTTTCTTCTACGATTCGTTAGAGAAGATATTAAACAATTCACATTAAAACGGATTCGATATAATATGAATTAATATAAATAACGAGATTCCACTACTAGTCTATTTTTCAAAAAAATTTATCAATGTTGACACACTCGCGTTTTATAAAACTCAGCGTGACTTGCTCTATTTTAATGTACATTATACTCGATTACGATATTTATTTTAATTTCCATGTAATAATTTCAATCAAGATTCTCAGGGCATAAAAATTAAATATTTCATATTATATTATATTTTTATATTATATGTTGAGAATCCTATTTGATTGAATCAGCTAATCTCTTATATTTGAATATGGACAGACAAATTCTTGGTGTAATAAAATAATTTTAAATTAAAGCAAAAAGTTTTTGCTATAACATTTTACTTGTTTTTAATAATATAAATTTTGTGCTTCAACTAAATTATTTTATTGTATCAACCAAAAATTTGTTTATCCATATCTAAATACGAAATTAATTAATTCAACCAAATGAGTTTCGGAATGTAATTATTGGATAATCTAAAAGCGAAGAATTGAATTCGAAACGTCTAATTAATTTGATTATTTAATAAAGAATTTGAATTTGCACATCTACACCCAGAGAAAGGTTTCTTCGATTTAAAGAAATGTTTCTTTACTATACGGTTAAAGAACAAATTTCTTGAATTTGAACGTTATTTCTTTGATTTAAACATTATTTTTTTAAATTAAAAATAAAAAAATTTATTTAATTTAAAGAAATTATGTTCAAATCAAAGAATTTTTTTCTTTAATCGTATAGGAAAGAAACATTTCTTTGAATTGAAGAAATCTTTCTCTAAATATAGTATTGGCTCTAATTAATATTTGTACTTTTATCATTTATTATATATTCTTTAAAGTCTTTCATTATTCTTGATTCTTCGTCAATTATGTGACGTTTTCGCCAATAATGTGACAAAACATGGAAATATTCCAACGGATAAATTCGAGTTGGTCGACGTTAATAATGCAGATGAATCGGCATTATGGATTGAGCTGTATACATGTATAATATGATATTTGTTAATTAACGATTATAGCAATATGCCTTCATCAAATATTCAAATTCGGGATGTAATGTAATTATGATTACGTATACTATTTCTGCATGCATTGCCTCGCGTATAAATTGCACAACTGGTGCACCTTGTTTTAAAGCAAGCAAATAATTACTATCATTAATAACAATTAGCATCATATATGGAGTGATTAGACGTACTATATCAGTGAATAATTATAGCTTCATAAAATAGACATGTCATTATAATATAACGTTATTTCTAAATCCTACTTTATCAAGAGAAATAATAATGCATTCTATGCATAATCTATCCTTAAAATAAGCTCGTATTTATTTAAAAAAAAAGTTGCGCGATCACGTGACCGCGAGAGAGAGAGAGAGAGAGAAGGACCGCGCAGATACGTTCAAATCGTAGCCTTCCAAAAATAACAATGCAATTTATTTCGATTCTGCGATCACGTGAGAGCGCGACAGACATATCGGTTGACGTTCACTCACCCTGGAGATGCGCAGGGGTTGATGCGTGTCGCAGCCGCCGTGCATGCGGAAGCCCCACGGGGACCCGCCGTAGAGGGTGACTTCTCTCGCGCTCATCCCGCGTCGGCACCCCCGCTCCTCTTCGTCGACACGCGCATCCGATTTTTCCCGCGTCGCGTTGCGTCACGTTACGTCGTGGCGCACAGAGTGATACGTGGCTAAGTTCACGACACTCGTGCCCGCATCGCGGATCGTCGCGCGAGGTAGAGTCGTAGAGATGTTTCACGACGTAACGCGCGACACCCGGTGACGGTTTTATCCGCTCCGAAGTTTGTATTGTTGTCGTCGTGAATTTTCTCACGTTGCCACGCGAAGGGTCGATTACGCAAAATCAGGGTAACAATTATAACAGCGGTCGTTGTCGCAATGACGGCGACGACGAGCGCCGATTACGCCCACTGATGCAAAACGCGACGGCAAATCACACGCACGCACGCGCGCGCGCGAGACCCACACTCGTCTGAGGTTCGCGTTGGACTGATGGCGCGTCCTTCCTCCCTCCCCCACCATTCCGCCCCCGCGCGTAGTAATCCGCGCGCGTATGCCCTCCTTCTCCCCCTTCGTCCACCTGGCCGTTTCGTACTCCGCGAGGGTGCGTGCGCTCACCCCAGGACCGTTATTACGAGATCCTTTCCGTCGAGTCGCCCCGAGAAAAATTTTCCTTTCTCATCTCTCGTGACTTTTTTTTTTACATTGCTTGGCTGTGAAATCATCTTTAAGATTCGATGCCATCAATGTAAGGGTGCTATTTCAAAAACAATATAAAGAATGGACATGCAAAGAATATACAGATCATATAAGAATAAAATTTAAAAATTATAAAACGTGAAAATTATAATAAAAATATAATACTCTGTAATTAATTGATAGACAAAAAGAAATACATATTACATGTTTCGATTTCACGATTGAATCCCCTTTAGATATTCGAAAAAATTGTATATATCCAGTGATGTTAAAATGATTGCATGACAAATTTTTCAAGCCTGTTGGCTATAGAATAGAGAGATCCAAGGATTTCTCTGTCCCTCCTGGTTCCATCAATGTAAGAGTGCTATTTAATTTATGCTTTATTGTTGTATGACAAGTGTGTACAGAACAGAGAGATTTCTCTATTTTTCTATTATTTCTTCCCATAGCTAACAATAAACTTGAAAATTTGTCGTAACGACAAAAACGCACAAATGAAATGTTACCCTTCGGTTTGAAAAATAAAATATGACAAAAACGCATAAATGAAATAGCAACCTAAAATTAACTTTAATCTCAATTTAATTATCTTCCTTTGATACTATGTTCAATGTAGTTTAACTTTAAATTTGGTAACTTACTTTCTCTACTTCTTAAAACTAGAAAAAGATGAAGAGTTATGCGAACCAAGATTAAACTAGATTGGTAGAAATTTACATTAGAATAATTCTAATAATTACATTGGTGATACTAGGCCTAAATAGTAATCGACATAACTTAAAAATAACATAACATTAATGTTATAAGCATTTATTCGCATTGCTTCAAATCCCTAAAAAATGTTGCACTTAAAATGGAATAAATATATGTATTCTGGCATTGAAAAAAGAAGTGAGGATTCTGAGTGCAAGCAACACGAACACTTATTATCTTTTTTTGCACTTAACAATATAAATATATTGTATATAACACATGATTACAGAAAATAAAAAGTCTAAAATTGAAACATAAGACGTCTTAAAGGTATTTTTTAACTAACTCTCGTTTTTGAATATGCATATTGTCTGAGGAATTACAGTTACATTATTGAGTATGAACTTATAACATTGATGTTATGTTATGTTAATGTCGATTATGGAACGTTTTTTGATTTTAATATATTTTCTCTCGAAAGGAATACAGTTCGCAATATTTTGAGATTTTTTTTTTTGTTTAAACCCAATTCTGGTTCTTTACCATCTTGTCTTCTATTTCACACATACTTTTTATCATGCCTTCATGTTTTATTGTTGTCTTCCACACAGTGATGCTTATTCTTCTGGCATTTTTACGCACAATCAGTTGACTACTAGTTGGCTCGTTTCTCATAGATCCATTCTTTTTCGTTCTTCCTGAACAAAAAGGAAATTTTTTATGTACTTTATTTGCACGCTTCGACAGTCCAGAACAACTCGTTTCTCTTTACTACAATCTATCCTTTCTTGATATCCTACAAAATAAAATGTATCGATTAAATATATTGCATCTGAGATAAAATGTATTTTTTCTTATACAATACAAAAACTTTTAAGAACATTATTGTATGTTCACAATGTTATCGCAAAATTGTTGGACTATTGTAATATTGCTGTAATATTGCGATAATCTATGCTGTATGACTTTCTATGAATTTCTTTTTACATAAATTTCTCTAGTAGCACAATTATTTACACAATATTGATCAAATGTATCAACCCATCATTGGCCAATACATTACAAACATTTAACCATGTTAATTGTCAAATAAATCGCAAGTTTTAGTCATAATTAATGTTGATGAATTCATTTCTAGATAATGATTCTCTCTCGACTACACTTTTTCAAAATTAATATTCTTTTGTATTTAGGAACACGAAAGTAGCAGCAGAATTGAAAAATGGACAAAGATGTCCGCGAGGACAGGATCGAAATGTAAAAGCATGGCTGAAGTTATATTGTCGAGATAAATTTGTAAAACTTAAAAACAAATGGCTATATGCAATGTATTAAAGTAAAGTCTATAATTTGATCTTAAATTCTTACCCATTTTGCTTCATGTATATCGATTTAATTACAATATACGTAGTTAATTCGACGGGAACCGGACTCCATTTTGTCAAGAAAAATTTTCGCGCTGTCACTGAAGTTGACCGCGCGATCGAAATCGACATATCGCGAGTTCGATTTTAATGTTACCGCTCGAGAAACTCTGGCGAGATGGCGGTACAGTTCTCTGTCAGAAAGGAACATGGTAATGTGACACGTGGTTATGTTTGTATGTATGTTGTATGGTTACATTTGTGTATTGACACATATTCACATTCCATTAGCTTTGGCTACATTGTTCTCCTTCCGATTTTTCTCGGAGATAGATGTCGTTTATTTAAAGAGGAAGAAGAATTTCCGGCATTCGGCGAACATAATAACTGACTATTTAACCTTTTGGATTTGATATCACTTGATATTGTAAAAAGATTGTGAATAATTTTCTCACGACTGTGTTCGCCAAATCGCGATGTCCACCAATACAGACGGACGTTCTGCTGAAAATAGCAAGAATCGCTATTTCCGTGGATCAAGGCGGAGAGGTAATTTGTTATTTATAATACTATGTTATTGTTTATAATAATCATTGATAACAAATATATATAAATATAATTTCCTACTACAATCGTTAAGGGCAAGTTTGATCAAACTCTGATTAACTTAATTGGCAGTTTATAGAGTTGGTCGACCAGTAGAATCGCTTAAGACAAATTTTTCAATACACTTTTTAATCTTTTTTAATTTATTTACATTATTGAATTTAATAATTTTATTTACATTATTTAATAAAATAGTGCTAATTAAGTTAATCAGAGTTTGGTCAAAGTCATTCTGAAAAGCGATTGTTTTTCTGAAGGTGGTTATCAGAACAAGCCTGGCAGACGAAGCTTCAAACGCACTTTAGACCGATCACCACGAGAAAATGTAAAGAGGAGCAAATTGGATATTGGCAGTAGACTGAAAGAATCTGACATAGGAATTACGGAATATATCGGCAAGCATCTTGGCTTTTCTGCGATAATTAAAGAGAGGTACAATGATTTTCATGTCAACGAGATAGATCTTGATGGACAAGTGGCCAAGCTGATCCATCAAGACATCCCGCGCAATCCCAGTGATGACGAAAGTATCGAAGATCTGAAAGTATTGGTGTCACCGACAATATGGGATCAGCTGCAAGCTTTAGGAAAGGAAAATCCTTCGAGTGTGGAAATTGATGTGACTAACATCGATAAAGTTGAACGTAGGACTATTCATACAATTGCTAAGAAATTAGCGAATGTCGTCAGCCAGACAGTAGATAAGGGCGATAAAAAGTTCCTCACGATTGTGTCGAATACTAAAAATGACACGAATGGTAAGTTGTAAATTTCCTCATACAAAAAAGAGACTTTATAATTTTTGATTGTTAGGTCCCAAGATTCGCAAAGATAAGAGAATAGATTGGAGCAGATGTGGAGGAGATTATTGTCACTTTCTGTTACACAAAGTAAATATGGATACGATAAGTGTTGTGAATCAGTTGGCTGTAAGCTTACGATTACAACCGAATAACTTTTGTTATGCTGGCACGAAAGATCGCCGAGCCTGGACGACTCAATGGATTAGTTTGAGAAAGGTAGAACCGCATAATATATTGCGAGCTGGTAAAAGTATACGCGGTGCTTATGTAGGAAACTTTAAATATGCTAAAGACAGTCTGAAATTAGGAATGCTAAGTGGTAATCAGTTTAGGATAGCGCTGAGAAATGCCTGTGAGACAGATGAAAAGATCGAGCAAGCGATGAAATCGTTGCAGAACAATGGCTTCATTAATTATTATGGTTTACAAAGATTTGGATCAGTACCTACTATACCCACACACGAAATTGGAAAATGTCTACTTCAGGGTGATTACTGTTTTCTTTATATTAGATAGCATTTTAACCTAACTGTCTAAGTTAGATCTTTAGAAAATAATATTTTTTCGGTATGAATTTATATAAAGGACGGCATATGTATATAAATTCACACCGAACATATTATTTAAGCACTAAACATTTATCTTAGATAGTTGAGGCTTTAATTATCCAGTTGTGTATTTTTATGTAATTTATATATATTGCATTATCTTTTGTTAGGTAAATGGCATGAAGCAATTGAACTAATTCTGAAACCACGACCGGAAAAGGATAACGAATTGGCAGAAGTTAGACGAATCTATGCAGAAAGTAAGGATGCCCGTGCTGCCTATGACAAGCTCAAAAGAATCGATACAATTGAAGCCAGACTTTTGAAAGGCCTACAAATATTAGGTGACAAAAATCCTCTAGGCGTACTCGACTCAATCCCTCGAAACATTCGATTAATGTATATTCATGCTTATCAAAGTTTCGTATGGAATCATATTGTATCGAAAAGAATAAAACAGTTCGGAACAGAAGTGGTCGTAGGTGATTTAATTTATGACAAACAGAATTGCAAAGAGACTATAAATAGCGAAAGTACGGATTATCCTTTGAATGATAATGAAGACATTAAAGATAAAACTGATATTATCTGTGTCGAAGAAAAAGATATCGAGTCAACATCGAATGAAATGAATAAAGAAAATTCGGAGCAGGATTTTCCAACAGTAAAAATTCTTACAGAAGAAGATTTGTCGAATTACACTTTGGCTGATGTAGTTATGCCTCAGCCTGGATGGAAAGTTACATATCCGCCGTATGCAAAAGCCTGGTACGATGAATTTTTAGCTAAGGATGGGTTAACTACTGATCTTAGACAAAACAACAAGTGAGTGAATTTACTTATAAACATATTACAATAAATTGTTACTATCTCTTGTATATTTACTTTCTCTCTTTTTAGAAAGTATAGTTTAAGTGGTGCTTATAGAAATATATTAGAAATTCCAACAAATCTATCTTGGAAGATTATGCACTATGAAAATAAACATGACGATCTAATCTTATCAGATATCGACGAAATGAGGAAGCATACGTCTCCACAGGATAAACCAAGTAAATCAATTATTTTTATATTTATTCGAAACGTTTGTTTTAAAAATAATTCAAACTGTATGAACTACTTTCAGATGGAAAGAACAAAGCGTTGATCATAGAAATGTGTTTGAAGTCTAGTAGTTATGCCACAATGGCTTTGCGTGAAATCTTGAAGAATGATACTTCAGCAGAAACACAGGCCGCTTTATCGGCCGCTCATGATGTAGACAATATAAAGTCCAACGTAACCACCATAGATGAATGTAGCAGCAAAGACTTGGAAATTGAGAAAGATACAGAAAAAAAGTTTGACAAATGCCAGGAAGAAGACGTTGATGTAAAGACGAATGAGACAAAGATAAACGATATAGAGAATATATCAGAGACATGTCAAATTATAAAATAAAATATCTTTCATAAATAGAAGATTGTTATTACGACATATACATCTTTTTATA
Source organism: Atta cephalotes (assembly GCF_000143395.1). NCBI lineage: Eukaryota > Metazoa > Arthropoda > Insecta > Hymenoptera > Formicidae > Atta > Atta cephalotes. The sequence goes on from NW_012130096.1 coordinate 2,067,982, forward strand.
AAATAAATTTTAAAAAATGTACACAGAAGATGACTTTTCATAATCAATTAATTTGTTAACAATATTTTTTAATAAACTAATTGATTATGAGTGATAATGTTGTAATAAATTTTATTAAAAAGTAATCACTAATATTTTTACAGACAAGCAGCCATCAAACCTGCTACATTTTCAAAATCAATCTTTTCAGTGATATTTTTGGTTTTGATATTTTCGTCTTGATTTGCAACGAAGATGATTGTTTTAGTCTCTTCTTTCCAACCATACTTTTTCACCCAATGTTTCAATGTTGCATCTGTAAAGAAAGAAGCTTAATAAACTTTACTCATGCAATATTACAAATAAAAACTTTATATATCATACCATCCACGCCACCAAGCAATTGTGCCAGGAGTGCCCTATCTATCGTTTGAAATGTGATTCCTACTACGTGACACACGAACTTTCTTATCGAATCCTGAAAACCTACAATTCTATCACAAAGCTCCGACATGGACAACACCCTGTCCCAAAAGTGCTGGAAGTCACATCGTTCCAAGATATCTCCCAGATACATGATTTGATTAATGGGGCTTTCCGACATCTAGAAATCAATGCAACTGTATATTAATAACTTTCACAAAAAAGAAAATTATCCTGTATACTTCAATTGAGACAATTACAAGTTTCTCGCTGAGCAAGCACTTGCACAGCACGAAATCGGTGTGTGGTAGATTGGTCAATGCCTTCAACAAAATCTGACATGTAATATCCATATTAAATCTGTGCGGGTTTAACTGATAGAGTTTTAGAACAGCCAAATTTGCTTCCAGATCATAAGCATTTTCTCTGGATTGTATTTCAACATATTTCTCTAAAGTGGTAAGATTATCTGGATTGTATCTGAAAGTACATTCACTGTAGTTAATACAAGTAAAAAAAATTAATTCTAAATAATTATTATATTATATAAAGTATGAATATATTATTAGATTAATAATTGCTTTCCAGTTACACTAAAATTCAGATTCTCATTTATGACATCATTTATAACTCAGTTGAATGCACATTTCTTTTTTTTCTTTTTATTATGATAAATGAGATTTAATTGAAATTTTAATACAATCTGCACAAGTTTGAAACTGTACAGTATATTTTATTGATCTAAAATCAATTTAATTCTTCTTAAAATTTAATTGTTAAATATAAAAATCTAAGAGACATGTATTTAATTCATAATATCATATTGGCTGAATTTGAAATTTAAAATAATAAATTCTCAAAGCTAATGATATTTAATTCCAATCAATATTTTAGACAAAACAAAAATTTTTACATACATACTTTATAACTAGCTACATATCTAGATTTTGCAAAAATAATATTTTGAAAAACTCTTATCCTTATTAAATTTTAAGATCCTTTTTCACTCCTTAAGTCTTAAATTAGACCAATATAAAAAAATACGTGTCTTAGATTTTTGTGTTTAACAAAATGTTTGAAGGAAGATCAAATTGATTCGACACTTGTGACAAGATCCTTCTCAGTATCTTGTTAACTCATGTTGTACAATAACTTTTTTTTTAAGCAAGTAATAACATCACTATCTAAGTACAAAATACATAACTTTAGACTCAATAATCAACACTTGCATGTAACTGGAAAACAAGCATCAGTTATTTTCTTTTTGAGGCATAGTCGACATAAACGTTCTATTCTTGACATTTAATAAATAACAAATATAAAATACGAAATATTGAAACTTTTGTCGACTATGTCTCTTGAAAAAAATGCAGTCTAAGACATACAATAAGAATCGCATTGACAAATTTTAATTCCTCACTCGTATGCGATAAAACACTTGCGAGTAGCACGTGTCATAGAAAAACTATTTGTGCGGATCAAAAATGCAACAAGAATGAAAAACGACGAACCTTTCGATGCCTTTGAGCATTCCAGCTACAGTTTGACGCATCGCTTCAGCCATTTTTGCTAATAAAAGAATCTTATACTGCAAATATTGTCAATGTAATCAAAATTGATCGAAACCACTATTACGAACAACACAACCTCAAACAGACAAGCATAGACAAAACATCCATAGATTAGCTGTGTTCAACAGACTCAACTAAAGGCTATGGCACAGTATATATAGTAGCACAACTCTCCTGATTTTATGTTGTCCAAAATGAAGTGCATGCAAATAGTAAGTTGCCCAGTAATGCCATCTAAACTTTTATCTCATAAACTTCTTTCTTTTTTCGTTCTCTCTTTCAGGACCATTTAAATGTCGAATAGCTGAAATACGAATCAGAGAAAGAGATAGAAGAAGAGAAAATCATATAATAATTAGTTTAATTAATTTAATTTAGTTTATTGCGAAGCTTTATGAGAAAGACTATATGTTAACAGAGTAATATAAAATAAAATACAATACAATAGTCATTAGTAGCATGCAAATGGTTAGGCATCAGCAAAATTGCTGATGTCCACCAGCAACAAAACCGGAAATATAAGACACATGCAATGAGAGGTGAACCATTAACTGAAATCATGCATACACATAAACACACACACGCCGCACACGTCGCACACACCACACACGTCGCACACACACACACACGTCGCACACGTCGCACACACCACACACGTCGCACACGTCGCACACACCACACACGTCGCACACGTCGCACACACCACACACGTCGCACACACACACACAAGTCGCACACACACACACACACACACACACACACGCACACACGACACAC
>NW_012130096.1:2070751-2073316 GCF_000143395.1 Atta cephalotes
CACACACACACACACGTCGCGCACACACACACACACACACACACACACATCTGCAATTTTGTCAGTCTCGCTTAAATACTGAATGATATGTATAATTGCTGGATTGCTTTCGTTTTAGCTAGAAATCTGCGTTCTATATGGTGCAATTCTAATAATTTACTAAAACGCAATCTAGCAAGAAAACAAGCATATGTTGCAGTCGTTAAATAAAAATATTTTTACAGTATAACATTTGTATCATACCACATTTATATAATTTTATATTTTCTTATTTTTGCATTTTTTTCATTTTGCATTACAATTATAAATCTATTTCTTTTAGTTTTATTTACATATATATATATTTAGATTTTATATATATATATATACTTTGTGTACAAACGATCTAGAGAGAAAAATAAAGAGCAATTGAGACAGAAATTCAGATGGCGCTACTACTATTAATTTACAGAATGTGTATGCAATCCTACTCACAGCTGAGTGAGAACTCACTGCTATTCGTATTCTTTTAGATCTAAAATTCTGATTGGATGATCTAAAAGAATACACCAATAACATCGAGCGCTCGTTCAACTATTAAATCCGCTGAACCAGAAAAGAACAAACTTATTGCACTGTTCAATGTGCACCAGTTCAGTTCAGAAAGTACAAGAATAAAGGAGATATCTCTTGATGACAACAAATTGTAACAAATTGATAGAAAAAGCTGAAATCATTAAACGAGCATTTAGACGTCAATATAATTGTTTTCTCATTCGTTTCAAGAGTGAATAACAGCATTTAGTAAACATGGCCAAACATCATCCGGATTTAATCTTCTGTCGCAAGCAACCGGGAGTCGGTGAGTTGAAATTGAGTCCAATCCCTATAAGTCAAAACAAAATATTTTAACAATTATTCTTTTTTATTAAGCCATCGGTCGATTGTGCGAAAAATGCGACGGCAAATGCGTCATTTGTGATTCTTACGTGAGGCCGTGCACCTTAGTTAGAATATGCGACGAATGCAATTATGGTTCTTATCAAGGACGTTGTGTGATATGCGGTGGTCCCGGCGTGTCGGACGCGTATTATTGTAAAGAATGCACGATACAGGAGAAAGACGTAAGTATAGGTTCTTTTAATTCATCGATTGCACAAATGCAATTTTGCTCCATATAATGCATTAATTATAAATAATAATAAATTTAAAAAAATCTTTTATTTCTAATTATCTTAGATTAGTCTATTCTTTTCAGCTGAACTTCTTATAGAAACTTAATAGTAAAATTATTACCGAAAATTAAATGTAAAGTATGTATTTCTTTTCTTTTTAATAGTGATAGGATGTGGTTTACTTAATTTCAATTGTATACAAAGTGTCTTGTTTTTGCCAATCACTTTTTCAGAATTTTTTATCAACTTTTTAGTACTGCATTTTCTTATTTTTACCATGAGAAAATATGATATTAAAAAATTCTGAAAAAATTCTTAGAACTTTATAAGACGAAAATAAATAATTTTTATCTCTTGCTGTTTTTCTGTAAACTTAATAGTATTTGAATAAGAAATTATTGAAAATTAATATTTAACGATTTTTGATAATTAATATCTCATTAACCATTGCAAAAATTGCAAAATAATAAAGAACTCAACTCAATTTAGTTCGCTCTATCTACATGAAAGTGATTGACCAAAACTTATGGGACCTGTATATTATATTCTTCAGAATCTAATTCTTAAATCGAGAGAGAAGCATATAAGAAATCTAATTAAAATAATGTAAAATTTTGTTGAAGGGCCTATATATATGTGTCCTACAATTTAACGCGGGATCTGAACGACGCTAGTGATAAAAGATTTTTTAATCACCAGATGGATTTTCAACTCCTTAACATGAAAAATCGTGTATGTGAACGCAGATGGGATTGAACCCCCAGTTCTACAAATCATGAGTCAATCGCACTGAGCAAGCCACTCAATGCCTCGAAAGATAGTAATTAATTACTTATTGAAATACTAAACAACAATGTTGTTAATAATTAAAATAAATAATTATTGTCTTTTAATATTGATCAATATTAGATTTTTGTAAACGATTTTTTGCGATCTTTTTTTTTATTAATTTTAAGAATTAGAAAAAGATAAAAGTTTAAACAGAGATTAAAGTTGATCTACAGGAACAGACGTTTTCTTTCCAATATGGAATACCGCAAGAAGTTCAGTGGAAAATAACAGACTTTGTATATTTACAAGTTTTGTATTCAGTTTGTATATTCGCAAATTGAATATCTTACATCGTGTTTTCAGAGAGACGGATGTCCCAAGATAGTCAACTTAGGAAGTTCAAAGACAGATCTCTTCTATGAAAGGAAGAAATATGGATTCAAAAGAAGATAATTACACTTTTTCTGTATAGAATTTTTCCTAAAATAATATTACAAGAGCATCAGGTAATTTATTATTTTTATAAAAGTATCGTTACGATAGCAACATAATTTTTTGTTTCGCAATATAATACTAGATAATTATGGATATCTTAATTTTATATATTAAACTATGCTCTGTAAGCATGAATATAGCAAAG
>NW_012130096.1:2074010-2078684 GCF_000143395.1 Atta cephalotes
ATATATATATATATATATATATATATATATATATATATTTTATTGTTCTTGCTTTGTAAATTGATATACTTTATATTGTTCTTGCTTTATAATCATAAACATTTTAAAAAATATAAGGTGATAAATAAAAATAAAGTTTTTCAAAGTGAAGATGCGAGGTAAATAAATTTACGTTGCACATTTGTATCAAAACTAAATGTAAAGTACATAACGCCTACAATGCAAAATCATAGAAAGAATACATAATGTAATAATATAAAAATACAAAGAATATTTTTCTAAAGATATCAAACTTATGTTAAAATTAGCAATGGTTTTTCCGATGGCGGTAGTTCTTTTGTTTCTTGTATCTCGACGATCTCCTGTTTTATGATATTCCCTTTTTCGTCTACATCATCGATAGATATTAAAATATTAGATATAACAGGTACAAACTTGTCAACGCCATTCTCTGCCGTTTCCTCTTGAGAATCTTGTGCAGCTTCTTTCATTTCTTCTTCTGAATTATCTTCAACAATCTGGAACAAATCATTATATGAATGGAAGAAAACTATTAAATAATGTTAAGTTAATGAAATTCACTTTTACTGTTGTCAGCGAGGTAGTTTGATTGAGCTCTATTTTATATTTTTTATCTGGTAAATCCGCCTCTTCGACGGGCAACATGTTTTCTTCATCCACAGCTTCGTATCGAACCATCTGTAGCCTATAACATCCGTCTTCTTCCTGCGTATAATGGAAGCGTTTGTGTCCGCTGGGCAATTGCAATCGATGGGCTTCTATAAGATGCTTTGTCAATCTATAGCTCTTTCGATATTTAATCGGGCATTCGTGACAACAGTACCATCGCACCGCTAAACTATGTACTCGTTCTAAGTGCCTGTAATATATTCAATCATCAAATAAAGAATAAATCATTAATGAAGAGCTTTATGATTACCTATCCAAGGTGTAAGCTCCTTTGCACGTGTAAAGACATCCCTCGAAGTAGCAAGAAAAATTCGGTCCATTAGTATGGACAGTCATATGAGAATCAAGATCCTGTTGCGACTTGGCAGCATGCGAACACAATTGACATGGAAATGTTCTGGTTGACATGTGACGGTATCTGACGTGTTTTGCCAAGCCCGACGGCGATTCACAGCTCATGTCACATAGAGTACATTTATAATTGAACACATGAGATCTCATGTGATCACGCAAAATTCCTTCGGTCGGATAAAACTTGTTGCAGTGTGAACAACGGAATCCTTGCACTGTAAATTCATAATGTATTGGAAGAAAATGAAAAAGATCATTCATCAGAACGTACGATGAATTTATTACCTTCCAAGGGAATTTGTCGCTGGCAATGTATGTGAAATTTCGTCTTTGAGGCGAACGTGACACCGCAGTCTGGGCAGGCAATTATTTTCTCTTTGGTATGACATCTTACATGATCTCGTAATTTGTATAAGCTAGTATATTTGCCATTGCACCCGGTCCATTTGCAATCGACTCCGTCTTTGATTCTGTTGCCACGCGGGCAATCAGTCATGTGTACAGTAACATGATACAAGTACATTTGATAATTTGTGAACAGTTTCAAGCACTCTTCCCATCTGCACAAATGTGGAGGTGGGGAATCTAAAATGTTCTTCCATTCTGCATCTCTATGACATTTCTGCAAAAAAATCCTTAATTTTTAACATTTATTCCACTGATGTGAAGGTTTTCCAGCAATAGACACAGTAATCATTTCCACATTTGCCTGAATTGTAAAAATTTATACAATATAGTTAGGCACCAAAACTTGCCTTGACTGAATACTACTCTTTTCACCAATTTGTAGTGAATGTTTAAGATTGACAAACAAGAAGGTAATGATTTGCTGTGTCATCTATGTCTTTTGCTGGAAAATATCCATCATTACTTACGGGTAGTTTGATTTTTGCGCGAACATTGGATCCAATACACTTCAACTTAGTGTGATAGGCATGATAATTGACATGCCGTATTACTTCGTCGTCTACATCGGTGTTATATGGACAATCTTTCCATTGACACACATATACCTCGTTATCGTTTTTTATGCTTATTTGTATGTTAGGTATGTGACTCGAGACATGCCTCAAAAATTTGTCCAAATGATTGCTGCGAAACGTGCATTCCTTCCACTCGCAGATCAGATCCAGCACTTCGTCCTTCAGTTGCGTTCCCACTTTACGTTTTTTCCCGCCACATTCTGAGACGGAATCGAATTCCGAGTCCGTGTTGTACCAATCATCGCACTCCAATTCATCTAGCTTTTGTTTGAGGGAGTCCTCTTTGGTATAGAAACAATTCTTTTGGGATTCCACCCAGTTGCCGCATCTATCTAGCACTACTTCGTTTGCCATCAAATCCTCTAAATCCTCCATTGTGCAAGGATAACAAATTTAACGTTACGTCTTGTACGTCTGGAACGAACGTCTTGGGTATTAATCAAGGATACATACTAGAAAAAACTTTTAGAGTAAATTTTATTCTAAGTGAAATCTCACTTTAAAGAAAACTGAATTACTTTTTTTCAAGACTAGAGGATCCAGTTTTACAATTCATTAACTCTTAACCGAGGTTTAATTTATTTTTCATCTTTTTCCAATTCTAGCATCAGAAAAAGATGAAGAATAAGTTGAATCATGATTAAATTAACCATGAGTTGTGAAACTGGACCTATAGCTTAATTTTCATTCTTTTTAGTGAATTTCCACGCTAAAGCCTAATTCCACACTTAATTCTTAACCGAGTTAACTCTTAACCAAGGTTCAACTTGTTTCTCATCTCTTTCCAATTCTAAAATTAAGAGTTAACTGCTTGATTAACCGTAAGTTGTGGAACTGGATCTAAAGAATTTAAAATGTAATTCAATAACGATTACCCTTGTAAATCTTTACTTATATCTTATGAAAACTCCTAAGTTTTACAGTTGAAGTACAGAATACAAATAAACCTTCGTTTTATAACAATTGATAGAAGAAGATTTAAAATTTTTTCCTTATAATTTAGAATTTCATACTCTATACATTTTTTTAGTAGACTCTGACTCTAAAGAGTGAAAATTGAGCCAATCTTAAAAAAGAGTAGTTCAATTTTCAATCTTTAAGAATTTTCAATCTTTAAGAGATTTCATTCTTCAATAAAATTCACCTTAAAAGTTTTAGAAAGCATCTAGTATCAATCATAAAGATTAAAGATATAACCGTCTAAAATTTTTCACTTCAGGTCTAAATAATCCGTTGCTGTAATCTAAGATTAAACGTACTGTTGCAGCGCGACATGAAATGGCGATCGTGACGATCGATGGACGAAAGGAATTTTGTTGAATCAGAAGCAAATAAGAGAAACTACCGATTCCTAACTACTTCCAATCAAGACAATACTGATCTCTGCCGCGCAGCACAGCGTTCGTTTCCGGCAGTCTCGCCGTATCTCACCGTGTGAATTGTGATTCCACAATCGCTATCTCTTCGTAGTGCACTGTCGTCCGTCCACTTGTCTTACTCGCTCGTCAGCTTGTCGATACATGTCGACATTTCGTCTGATGAGCAATAAACTCGTTATGCGCCTGTTCTCGTCTCCGACGAACCTTCGCGAGCGTTTCTATTCCCTCATCCGTGGATCTTCTCGAAGCGCGCGGTTTGTCGTATCGCGTGGAACGTCGTGCTATTGTCACTTTACCGCCAACTGTCCTGTGAGCGATCGCAAGGGCACGACCATCTGTGCCCTGTCTTCCGGTTATTACACTTACACTTTGTCCGGCGAAAAAGAGGGAGGGTGAATCTTGACACGCTGATTCTCGCAAATTTCCCAATAAGTTTTCTGGCATTTTTCTGACAGGTTAAGGCTCGCTGGCTTGGATCGCGTGTCTTCTCCCCTCCCTCTGATTCGCATCACATTGGTCTTATATACTCTTTTTTATTAGTGTAGATTTAACTTAACTTTTTTTATCTTTTTTTAGTTCTAAAAATGATACCCGTTTTTACCAATGTTATTTAATTTTCATCTAAAGAATTTTAAAAAAATTGAAGAGCAAGTTAAACCGAAATTAAAATTAATCTACATTGATAGAAATGAACAATAATCAGTTCCTCAAAAGAAACTTGAATTCGAATAACTTAATTTATGTTGCCATCAATGTAGATTAACTTCAATTTCGATTAAACTTACTTTTTTAGTTCTAAGAATTAAAAAAAGAATAAAAATCTTTTATAGTTCTTAAAAATTAGAAAATGATAAAAGAGTAAATTAAACCGAAATTAATCTACATTGATAGAAATTTAATTATATAATTATATAATTCGTCGATTTATATTTATTTCTAACAATGTAGATTTACTTTAATCTTTAATTTATTCTTTATCTTTTTTAATTCTTAGACCTAGAAACAAATGGAAAGTATAAATTAGTCATGATGGAAAGTTAATTTACATTAACTTTAGAAAATGGGCATTAATCTTTTTTTCCATACGTTCAACAGCAGAAATTTTGTAATTCTGTTCGCGCAAACAAAAGAAATGAGTATTACTTGATGTGTAAATTACCTGCAGAACAAAAACTAACAATATATATACACACATATATATATATATATGTGTGTGTATATATATTGTTAGTATTAAAAATAATATTATATATATGTATATGTATATATAT
>NW_012130096.1:2080679-2091048 GCF_000143395.1 Atta cephalotes
TATATATATATATATATATATATATATATATACATATATATAATATTATTTTTTATTCAATAATATGTCCTATAAATGTAATAAAATACATGTTGTACTCTCTAAATTTTTTGGAGTGAAATCTCTAAAGAATGAAAATTGAGCCAGTCACTCTCGAAAAAAAAGATTTTCCTTGAAAGTTTTAGAAAGTATATAACAATTATTATAATGCTGAATAGGAAATTATATTTAATGTAAATGTTATTTTTAATTAGTTTGTGTTCTGTGAGATCGATTAAGTTAATCAAAGTCCCTCAATTTCAATCAAATGATTAATGCTACATTTCTTCTTTTGTTTTCTTCGCATTTATAAAACGCCACCATACAAAACTTTGCGATCTACGTTGTTAAAGTGAAAAAAATTGTTTTCATAATTAAGCTTTTTTCTTTTTTTTTGGTGTATAAATATGAAATGCATTATTATAAATTTACATTAAGCATCATAGATACAAGAATTAAACAAAAATATTTATTAAGGTCACGGAAAATGTGGCGTGGCAGTGGTGAGAATATCAGGAAACCGGTCTCTAGACACACTGAAAAAGATGACAAGCATATCCAAGCTGGAACCGAGGAAAGCCTTCCTGCGAAAGATACGTGATCCAGAAACAGGAGAGGTCATCGACAATGGACTTTGCTTGTGGTTTCCCAGTGTGTGCAATTCTCGCACAATTCTTACCTTTTTAATCCTCTATCAATAACTAGAATTAAAAAAAAATCAGAATATCAGATTTTCAGAGTTTTATATAATCAGGAACAATAAAAAATTTGTTCTATTTCTTCAAAATATTGCTGATGAAAGAATTAAAATTCATGTTGTCAACGAAGAGTTAACACATTCAATGACCGGCATGCTTTTATTTTTATATTTTATTATATATTTATTTTCTTATAAATTTAAAATTATAAGTACTCATATATTTTTGCTTAGAAATTTGACATATAAATATTTTAGAGGAGTCTCTAAAGAATTGCAAGAGACTTGTCCGGAGCTGATTCGATTCTCCTTGAAATGTTGTTAAACACAAAAATTTAAGAGACATATTTTTTTATATCGATTCAATCAGATTTAAAAAATGTAAATGAGAGATGTAAACCTTTCGAAACTAGCGCTTATATTTAATTCTTATCGATTATCAACGACACAGTAAGTTATACAGAGAAATGTTTTAAACAAAACACTTTTAATTTTTTTTATATTTTTTTTTAATGTGTGTATTTAGATTTTTCAACTCTATAAGAATTTAATATTTTGAATACCCTCATCTTCATTAAGTTTTGAAGGTTTAATTCTTTAAATATCATATTGGGCCGATATAAAAATATATGTGGTTTTAGAATTTTGTGTTCAATAACATATTTCACGGAGAATCAAATCGTTTCGAATTGTGATAGGTCCCTTGTGAATGGCGACGAAAGAAATGAGGAACCTTCTATCACAGGAATGCCTCAAAAATCACATATCTGATTAGAACAACCGTTTGTAGGTCCGCATTCGTTCACCGGCGAGGACTCCGTGGAGTTTCATGTACACGGCGGATCAGCGATCCTGACGAAGCTGATGCAAGCCCTCTCGAGATTGCAGGTGCATCCGGCGTTGCCGGGTGAATTTACCAGACGCGCCTTCTATAACAATAAGCTGGATCTAACGGAAGTGGAGGGCCTGGCCGACTTGATAGAAGCCGAGACTGAGTGTCAGAGGAAGCAGGCGCTGCTACAGGCTGATGGTATTCTGCGTAAGCTGTACAATAGCTGGCGGAAAGTGCTTTCGGAGTCTGTGGCGAGTATCGAGGCGTACATCGACTTCGGTGAGGAGGAGAACATCGAGAATGATGTGATACACAACGCACACCATGCTCTCAGACAGCTGATGCGGGAACTGGAAGAACACCTGGCAGACGGCAGGCGTGGCGAAATTCTACGCAACGGAGTGAGGACCGTAATCATCGGTGAACCCAACGTGGGCAAGAGTAGCCTGCTGAATCGTCTGGTGCAGCGAAATGCCGCCATCGTCACACCCATCGCCGGCACCACGAGGGACGTCATCGAGCTGACCGCGAACATCTCGGGCTATCCTGTGTTGATAGCGGATACTGCTGGTATCACGGAGGACAGCGGGAATATCGTCGAAGCCGAGGGTGTCCGTCGAGCGAGAAGTCACGCGGAGAACGCTGATTTTGTAGTCGTTATGATAGATGCGTTGAAGTGCGCAACTAGTGGTTTGACTTATAAAGACTATATACGCGAATATCTGTTGTCATTGGGAATACAGGAGCTGCTGGCGAAAATCGGGAGAGAACGTTTTATCGTGATAGCGAATAAAAAAGATTTATTGAAGGAGGAGAAACGACACTTCGACGATGTTGAAACAATTCTGATATCTTGTAGAACGGAGGACGGTTTCCAGGACTTGCTGCGATCGCTGACAGATCACTTTAGTAATATGTACGATAGAATGAACAATAATCATTGACACTTGCATTCATGATTATACATTCGTGGTAACATTTTGTTTAGATGCGGTAATCCATCCGCGGAGTGTCCAACCATCAGTCAGGCAAGACACAGAAACCACTTGGATCAGTGCTTGAGACATCTGCAAAAGTACTTCGAATTTTGCACCAACGAGCAGCACGATATGGCCATAGCGGCAGAGGAAATCCACAAAGCGATGCGGGAACTCGGAAGGATAACAGGACACGTTAGCACTGATGAAATATTAAACATTATATTCAAAAATTTTTGTATCGGCAAATAAAGTGCCGTTATTTGTATATAAAAAACATTTTTGTGTTTTCTTATAAAATACTTTGCAACTTTTTTTAAATTGCGATCAGATAAACGTCTTTATAAGCTATTTGTATTATATACATATAACAAACGGAAGTTGTTATATACATATAATAAACGGAAGATTGCAATGCTGAAAATGTATAACATGTATTAAAACTATCGTTTTGAAAGATACATGGAACATCGGTTCCTTAGTTACATGGAAAAAACAGTTTTGTTAAAATATCTAGAAATCTTAGCGCCATGTCTCCTGATTTAGCTAGATACAGATCTAAAAATAATTTTGTTTGAATCAAAATAATAAGACGCTTAACTTGGGACTAGAATATTAAAATTTATTGCAGCGTTGCCATCAATATTGTTCTACATAATTATTTTGTTTAAAACAAAATTATTTTCAGGTCTGTATCTAAATTTTTTGTTACTTCAGCAAAACTATTCTGTCTGTTGAAGAGAGAAATTAAAGTACAAAGCGCAGTTATCTATATTCTATGCATTTTTTTTTAAATTACCTGATATTATGATTAAGCGTGATTAATTAGAACGCATTATGGTGGCGTGAAATAAATAGAAAGAAGGGGGCCTTCATAAGCATCGTATGTTTATTAACAATGTTACACGCACAATCATACATAGAACAACCTTTTGCCTGATTATAAGATATCGATACCCTGCGCGTTATACACTGATAGGGTTCCGTTAATGGTTTCAAGTCGTTATCTGTATGCCATGTCCGTGTTATATGCTAATTGCATCTCGTTATTATGACATTTATCATAATAACTCCGCTCGCTCTCGCAAAAAAAGGATCATTCAACTTGACGAAATAACGAAAGTAAAACAACTCGAGTGAGGGAAAGAGAAAAAAATAAAAAAAAAAGAAAAGGAAATAAGTCGTATACAAAAATTCACTTTTTACTCGAACGATTCCTTTACAAATTTGTGATATTTGGAATAGAGAAAAACGTGTTTCTCTATTAAAAAAAAAAGAAGAAAAAAAGAGATTCGAGTTGTATTATGATCGACCATTAAATGGTATTATTATAAAGTCCGTTATGCAACTGCTAATGAAATTTTTTGTTTTCTAATTATACTTATCGCGTTAATTTCATTTTTACATTGACAGCGTCCAAATTTTAACAAATATATCTTTTTCATATTGTTTGCACGGTGACTCCTTATCTCTGCTGATTAAATTCTCACGATTCGTTGCGAGTCACCCGTGAAATTTTATGCGCGCAGCGAGAGATCACCAACGAATATGCTATTAATATGATCAGTCCATATAAAGAAATCGAATGGCTTATAAATATATATAAAGATTTGGCGGATTCATCACGCGACTCATCACACTGCGCAGGATTCGTCGCTTATATCCTCCTATTTCTCCTGTCCCCTTTTTTTTTATATTATATAAATCCGATGTATAGAATCCTCAGAGAGTAGATTGCTCGTTTGTACAATTGCATACAATAGTTTGAGATCTATCCGAAAGCAAACTGACTCGCGCTGCACGTCCGAGACGCATTTATTACGAAGATCGTTTTCATTTTCTATCTATACATGTTCTATTTTCTTCCACTCAATTTTTTTTTATATATAAAGCCTTAAATTATTATTATGCGAGATCATCCGATCACGCAAAAGAAGCAAAACTTTGCATCAGTTCTCTTTTTCTGCGGGACCGAACCAATCACGCATAACTTTCTCTATAATCCTTAAATGCTACTAAAATTGAAATTTCGTCCAATTCTTACGAAAAATCATAGTAGAATTTAAAGATTAATGCGACCTAGAATGAACCGCTTGAATATATCCGTGAGTAAATTAGAAAATTACTATATAATACGTAACATTCTTTTACATTTCAAATATAATAATTGAATATAAGTTTTTGTAGAGTATAAACGAAATCCTGATTAGAAAAATTGATAAACGTAATTAGATGTAAAATTGAGATAAAAATTATAGTATTACAAACATTTATATTTTTAGGTAATATTTCACGTTTAAAAGGCAGATCTGCGCAGGATCGGATACGGATGAACGCAAGCGGTTCAAAAGGTCCTTCGTACCGTGGCAGATACGAACGAGAAAAGAGAAACGAAAGAAAGTCTGTCGAGGATCGAATCGAAGACTGGTCGATTCCTTCTCTCGCCCCTAAATGATCCACTCTTCCCCGCATCGAGATAGACGTCCACATTCGTCCATTTCACTCCCAGTTCTTTCTTCATTTAACACATCTCTTGTACGATGGAGGATACGAGGAAAGAAAAGCGATAGCTCTATCATGATTCAAGTCAAAATTAAAAAAAAATTAAAAATAATATAATTTAAAGCTTTATATGAAAAGATATAAAAAAATGTAGAACAATGGAAGATGAAAACGATCTCGAGGACAAGTCACGAACGTACTATAAAAGCGTAATGCAGTTTAAAAATGCAACATAAGTCAAATATTTTAATATATTATAATTTGGCTTATCATACTATATTCATAGATAAATTTGTTCGTGACTGATGAAATATATATATATGTATATATATATATATACATATATATATATATACGTATTGGTTCATGAAAGATCATTGGAATGATCTTTCTATTCCTAAAATGATTCTGAAGATCTACTTTGTCTATTTCCATTTCCTTTCTTTGATAATCTTTTTTCTTCTCTTATGTTATTCTTTTATTAAATAAATTAATTCTTTGAGACTTTTTCGCATGTAATTTTTAATAATTATTCACATATCGATCTAAAGTCACTAAATCATTAAAGTATTTTTATAAAAGACGAACGGCGAGTTAGTATAAAAGGAGAGTATAATATGATGAATTTAAATAAATTGAAATAGAAAAAAATTCAATTATTTAGAAAAATAGAAAATGACGAAACGGAATTTTCGGATCACTTTTGGAATAGAGAGATAATATTCCTGGATCAACCGGGAATGAGAGAAAGAATAGAATGAAAGTCTTCAGTTTGATGAAAGGCCTTTTACTTATTCGCTTTTCTTTTTTCGTATCCTCGCTTATTAAAGGCGCTAAGTTTGACGATAATTAGATTATCGCGAGCGTCACCCAGCAATTCATTAAACGACGACAGAACAGCACTGCTGAAATAATTTTACAATTAATTTTAATAGAATGCTAATTATGTTTGAGAACATTAAAAATTTCGGTTCAATTTCGCGAGATCGTTCAGAAAGATTCTATGGAGACGTCCATCATTCCGATCGTTTTCATTCACTGCAAACTCCGACGAAATGAAGTATCGTCAACGTTTCTCGCACCTGTTTCTCTTTACAATATTATAGCGCACCAATTTACGCTGCATAAAAGTGGAATGTGCGCGTCAAGATTAATTCCATGCAAAACTTATCAGTTTTATGAAATATAATTTTCTCTAAATCATTTTAGAGAGAACTGATTGTATTTAATAAAAACACATGTATCTTAACACACTTTAATACTCGCGTTGTAAAGTCGCTCATAAATTTCGGAAAGGTCTGTCTACTTATTATTCAAGAAAGTGCAGCCCTTAGAGAAATCTGAACGAATGATCGCAAGTTATTATGCGGAAAATTATATCAGAAGAGAAACTATTAAAAAAAAAAAAAAAAAAAAAATAACAAAGGTATATCGATTGAAGACTTTTTAACGTCGGGGACAATTAAGTTGCGTCGTTCGGTTTCTCGAAATGGAATTGGCTTCGACTCGCGGAAATCTCGAAGTTAAATCGGCAACATCTCGGAACCGAAACGACGATGGTACGTCGCCGTTCTTGCGAAATACAGGAATAGAGCATGGCTGCACTTTCGATTCCGAGGCACCGGGATTAGCGGCCGATGGCACGGATCTTCCGTACGGAAAGCAAGGGAGACGAGAAACCGTATGTTTCATCGTCTCACTCTAACGAATGTATGTCTATACGCACATACACATTCTATACTTTGCATGTAAGTAATGCCTATTTTCCAAAGATATACGTTATGTGAAACATGCACTCTTTCGCAATCACTGAATCACAGGCGATTCCTACCTTCGTATTCGCTCGGACCGGTTTTCTCCCCATTCTTTCACTCTTGTCTCCTTATCGCTCGATTCACGCGTTTCTATGATTTCTTGATCAAGCAAATTAATCATAGGAGTTTTTTCAGCAAGAATACAGTGAATCTAAGACAGTGAATCTATGATTACATTTACACGACATCCTTAATCGGGTTTAATAACATCCGTAGTTAAACTGAAACTGGTCAATCACAATCCATTCCTCCGAGGAATAGCTATGATCGGCCAATTTCATAATTATGAATGTTATTAAACCTTATTAAAAGTGCCGTGTAACAGAGATTATAATTGTAACAGATACAATATGATTGGTCTATACGTTTAGATATATTCATAAGGAACCAAAGTAGGACCAACTGTATTGAAAAATTCTACAATAGTTGCTTTCTCTGTTGAACACAATCATTACCTTGTTTAATTCAATTAAAGAATAAAGTATGTTGCATGGAAAGGATAGTTCTAAAGTAGCTAAAAAATTAGCTAGATACAAATCTGAAAAGAATTTTGTTTGGATCATCAACATAATTATGTAGAAATAAAATAAATAAAGGACTCTAGAAAACAACAAATAACAAAATAATGGCCATAGGAGCAGCGCAGGAGACGGTGCGCAAATCAACAAAATCGATATTCAATACAATTTGCTACATCATATAAAGTCAGTATTAACTTGGTCTGCGAACTGTGAACAGTACATTTCCGAAATAGGTCGACGTGAACGCGAAAAGTATATTTACGTCCATCAAGACTCAATTACTATCTAGGCCCTTTGATGCAATTTACGCATGATAAACTTATAATGAAAAAAAACGTTGCTAAATTCGCTAAGGAGGAAATCGCTCCTGCCGTAAAATATAAAAGGAAGACAAGATAGATGATGACAGCGTTTTAAAGGTGTTATTCGAAAATGGCTTGATGGGATCTAGAAATAGATTATAGAGATGTATATTGCAATTTTATAAGCACAATTTTAACCGTTAAAGGCAAATTTTATCGACTTTGTTGATTTGCACACCGTCTCCTGCGCTGACTCTTATAGCCATTATTTTGTTATTTATTGTATATAATTAGAATACTAAAATTTATACTAAAATTTGTGGCTAAAATGTTAATACTTTTTGAACCACTATCATCAATGTTTAAATATTTTACGTAATTATTTTGATGGCTCAACAAATTATTTCTGTAACTAGCTAAATTTCTTGATACTTCAGTAAAACCATTTCTTTTCCATGTATCCTTACTGGAAGCAAGGTTGGTAAAGACTAAGTAAGATTTTCTTTTTTTTTTTTAAAATAAAACATATATATTGTGTTTCTTCTTAAATATGTTTTTAAACAGTACTATAAAAAAACTTATTTAAAACATATTAAAAACATCAATTAAGTATGATTTAAACTGTTTAAAACACATTTAAAATATGTTTTTTTACCAACCCTGATTGGAAGACGCTTCATCTCTCCCATTTCCGCTGATTTTGTATTCTGGCATGTATACACATTAGGTGCGTTTCATTTTACGCATGATGCATATGATACATCATTTTATTCTTGTTTAAAGCCCATTCTATAATTACGTAAACGTAAAAATTAATCATAGTCGAACATATTTCTCCTTATATTTAACGGTCAATTTTTACAACCACTGACAACAACGCTTATGCAATTGTAGAATGATCGAAGAGAACTGGCTAACTCTGGAAGAAGATACATTAATTCCCATGATTGAAAAAGAACAAAACAAAAATGAGTCTCAATTCCCCGAGAAGTTTCTGGCTTGATTTACGGATCTTTATAATAGTCTAGCACTTTGTTCTTCATAAAAGAGATCGGTTATTAAAAGCCAATCAGGGAATATAGAAGAAGAAATGTAGAATGGGCGTAACATTCCGTGAACAATTAAGGCACTATAATATTCACATCCATGAGCAGCGACTCCAGTATGATTGGTATGAAGTACTCCAATCATACACTGAATGATTCAATGTATAAAATTCCATACATTGAATTTCATATCTATATATGATTTGGTCGGTGACAAACTTTTGTCCTGAACAGCCATATCTTTTCAACCTACCTGATTTATATCCATTGCACATTAGACGCATGTCATGATGTCAATAAATGATCGATTCAATTCAAAAACTATGATGCTTTTAAATTCATTTGAAAATTTTACGATAGGCAAAATGTTACAGTCCAAGAAATAACTTTTATAATTTGACATCGAAATCTGACGCGAAATCAGAAAATTGTTTTGATGAAAACAAAAAGCTTAAATTACATCGCGAGATGTTTTTAAAAATTACAAACATACAAAAAGTGCCACTGCATTGCTTCAAGAATGTAGTGCAATTTTAACAAGACAATCCCGAGATCAGAGATCTTGTACTAGAGTACATAAAATTTATTCGCGTTTTTTTAATGATTCCTACATCAACTTGTTCGAATGAAAGATCATTTTCTTATTTAAGACATTTAAAACGTTATCTTCGATCGACAATGAAACAAAAATGTTTAAATCATATTGCGACATATTGTACATTTATCGAGAAATGGTCGATAAGTTAAATAGGGAGGAGCTCATTAATAATTTTATTTAAAAAAGTAAAATTAGAGCGGCTACTTTTGCCATAGAAAAGATATGTGAAATATATTTATGAGGAAATATATTTATTCCCCCCCCCCTCCTCCCCTCTCTCTCTCAATCTATCTTCAGGAATTCTATACACTGAAAAATTTTACTTCGCCGCGCTTGAATCGTATTCGCATCCGCCATTTTTAGTCCTTTTCTCACTCTCTTGCTTCTTTCCTCAATCCCTTACTCTCTCTCCACTCCACCACTAAATTAAGAAAATTGAAGAGAGAACAAAGAGTGGGGAAAGGACTAAAAATGGCGAATGCGAATACCTATATTATAGTGCGAATATCTATATTATAGTGCTCTAGAATATAACATAGATAAAATGATACATTATGTGTATCGTATGTAAAATGGAACGTCCTTGTATATGCGCATCAAAATATTACAGAAACGCGCTATGCTCGATCTTTGAAGGAGATGTGCATACACGATTTCGCTATAATTTTTCGCCGGTTTTTATCAATCTTTCACTGGGAAACTAATGTTCAATTATGTTGGCAACGTCAATTACTACCGATCAATCTCGGATATCGATCGATCCATGAATGATTCAAGGAGATTATAAAAGATATCCTAAAAAGAATATTTTACATACAAATTTATGATTTAGTATAGTGATGATTAGTAGATTATTGATGATATTAGTATATGATGATAGTATAGTATTGATTCGATAAAATTACAAAAATTCTCTTCTTGTATGTTTTTTTTAGAAAAGCAAATATGTACAATTGTAATCAGTATTAATCGACGTTGCTCTCGGCCCTAACGCTTATAATACTAATGAATCTCTCACTCTTTTCATTCTCTCTCTCTCTC
>NW_012130096.1:2092067-2096196 GCF_000143395.1 Atta cephalotes
TCTCTACTCTTCTCTCTCTCTCTCTCTCTCTCTCTCTCTCTCTCTCTCTCTCTCGCTCGCTCGCTCGCTATTTTATTGTGCCACTTTTACACAGCATTATGTACAAAAGAATATACTACTTACAGATTATCAACGATGATTTACCGTAAAATTCCTGAACCATCGCAACTCAAAATGGCGTATGCACACGCAGATATATGTATAATTTAACAAGAAAAAAAAAAAGAAAGTAAATGCCGATCGTAAGAAAACTAAGAATTATGCCGTTCGTTGGTGCTACACCAAATGCATTTGCCTAACTAAATTATTCCTTGAGAATCAATCTACAGTCATTAGCTAATTCCGATCAACGTATCCCTTATACTTCCGCTTTCTAGGATATCATACATACATAAGAAAATACGATGAATCAGAATTAGGACTGAATTGAATTTTAAATAAATTTCGAAGTTCAAGTCTAACGAATCTAGAAATGCGACGAAATCGAACTTGCAGAGATCTCCGCGTTTCTAAATTTATTCGATGGACCAAAGAGATATGTCACGATCCGTGAAATGCAACACCCGACGACTGGATCGGAAGTTCCGTATGGCTTTCTCGATCGAGCCGTCCCGCCGCCTGACACGCTTCGCGTATGTTCTGCTGTATATTTGCGATGTTATTCTTTTTCATTTAGTATAAAAAGTCTCATCCGGTGACACGTCAATTGGTACGTAGGCAAAATCCGAAATTCGATACACATTCGACCTATATCTTAGACTCGACATGCGTACTTTAATGAAGAATCCTTAACGATTAATCCTTACACGCGTATTAATATGTGATGCTTATGAGTTTATGAGCTACCTATACTAAAGGAAAAAACATACACCACTGAAAGATTATATTTTCTTATATCCGCGATCACGCGTTATTAGCTACTCGGATCGCCGCGCAAAGCTACTTTTTTTTTGTTTTTTTTTATTTTTTTTAAAATCTTTTTGCACTGTGCATACGCTTAGTGGAGATGTAATGTTTCGCGGTAAATGGGAGCAAAATTTGAACGATATGCGTCGCTCTACACGTGATAATAAAAATCGCTACACGATTCTGCCTCGTTTACGATTTCTTCATCCCTCTCTTCCCTAAATTCATATAATCTCTTTCTTACGCGCACTCATCTCAGACATCATTACACCACCACCCCATATACAAATAGTGAAGCACATTAAAAACGTAGCGATAAGCTAAGTATTATGTAAGTATTGGAAAACTTCCACTAATTCTATGCAAAGTATAGCTTGTAGAATATCATTCATTAAAACTAGAACTTACATGATAATTGAGAAGAGAAGAATTCTACCTCGCCTGTACCTCGCGGGGCAATATTCCTCTCTCTATTCTCTTTCTTTTTATTCCTCTTTCTGTTGAAGTGCCGTTCCGTTCTCCATGCTCGAATACTCCTATCTTTTCCGGGATTCGTGCGCGTTCGGAAAAGCTAATTCAATCAACACGTGACGCCACCGTCTCCATCGCGTACAGCGGTCGTGATTTAGGTACTTCATAAATAGCGTGTATCCTTGTATATCATTCCATCCTTGCAGATTCACGCTATAGAATACATTACATCGTAAAATTATAGTTGAGCTCAACTCACTATGCCCTGCCGTATCGTTCATATGACGAAAACAAGCCAAAATCATCCTGCTTTTCCACACTTACAGTAAAATGCATCCTTTAAAATGTTACGTGCCAACATTGGGCGAGAACATTGGCCGTATACCGTGTTTGCGTAAATTTGCCAAAGTATCGTCTGCCCGCTCGGACGATCGCGTCTCTGACTCAGATTGGCTAAAATTTATTTCAAACTGGATCATAAATTGAAATAAGTTTTACCATATCCTTTACAAGTGCGAGTAAGGTAATCTGACAAACTTCGCGTACACGCGAAATATCTGCGAAACGCTCGACACAACGATAAATAATTGGTGACTCGCATCAACTCGTCTCTCTCGGGGTCAACGAATAATTTCTACGTTAAAGAATGGATAAATAGAGACGAGTATCTTACAAACTATCTTACAAACTCTATCCAGCATCCACGAATCATAATGTAAGGAAGTGCGACCACATTTGTTCCCAAGTTTCGCGGTGTAGTATCTAAAAAAAAAATCTAAAATAAAGATCCACGGTGTTACTTGTTGAATCGCGGTGGTCTTCTCAACCGTGTTATCAGCTCCGTCCTGACAGTCCTGGCGTAATTCGGCGTAGCGTACTGATCAGTCACCGCAATTGTACTCTGAAGACTCTGGATAAATATGGATGAGTCCTGTATTTGACCTACACTCGCTGCTGCTGCTGCCGCCGCCTGATACTGGTACTGACTGCTGGTTATGTCAGCGGTTGGATAATGACTTGGTTGCACGAATTGCGGCGGATTCTCGTACTGCGGATATGGAATGGAACTCTCCGCGGAGAACTGCGGGATCACCGGATTGACGTTGACCGGTGTAGTGGGATAACTTCCCGGGTCATAAGTCTGATACTGATTCAGCTGGCCAATCTGGGTGGTGTTAAATGGCGGTGACTGTGGAAACTGCGCAGCGGTATCGGAGAACAGCACGTTTGCAACTGTTGGTTGTGGAAAGGGTTCTGGTCTTGGATATGGTGAGATGTTAGCCGTCACCGCACTGCTTAGATTCTGCACGCTTGGTATGCCGGGAGCAATCTGTGAGGTGTCATATCCGTGGAACGTAGTCTGCGAACGACCTGTATGATCGCTTAGATCTTTTATACCACCGCCCTGTAACGAACCGATGATATTAAGCTTGGATTTGCCACCACCGTCAGCGACGCCACCAATCGTTTCGTTACCGTGCTTGATACGTGCATCCGTTAATAACGGGTGTCGCACGTTAACGATGCTCTGCGGAGCGCGCAATGGCGGAAAATTGATCGGTGCCATTTTCGGCATCGAGCTCTGCTGTTGTTCCAATGCTTTACGTGCAATCGCAAACGCGCTGTTGTCGTTCCTCTGACAGGAACCAGACTGCGAACTATATGTACTGGACGGTGTGTAGGTCTCTCTGTGTATAACCGGCGTCGCTGTCGATGATTGTTGCATAGCGAATCTTAACGGCAGATTGGCCGTCATTGATCCAGCAATGCTGGTGTTCTTGTAATCTGGACTGATCACAGACATCGATTCCTTGTAATCTGATTGAATGGAATAATTCTTGATATTTGAATCAGTTTCATTTGGAAATTTCTTTGGTGCGGTATAATCTCTTGGATTTTTTATCGCGTTTTCGTGCACAGTGTTGCTTATACAGGTACTGACAGGCCGTACGCTACTATATGTGGAACTGCTGGATTGTTTTGCGGCGATCGATTTCGTCGTGTTGTGCGATTCGCTCGAAGACTTCGGAGTATCATTATTACCATTATGCTTTTTCATCGACGAGTTAATTTTACCAGACGCAATGGTGTGCAAAGCAGCATTTTTGTTGCCCACTGTGGTGTTCGTTATCTTAACAGATAACTTGGATGTTCTAGTTTTATTTCCCATATAATTCTGACCGCTTTTTCCTTTATCGAAAATCTGATTTTTGGCTGATAATACTTTGATGTTTGCATTATTGTTCTGATTATTAGATGCCAGATGGGGCTTGCAGGTGATAGTGACTGGCAGGAGCAAAGCGCTGGCTCACTTCTTGGTCATGATTTTCAGATATTCCAGGGCATTTTGAGCAGCACTGGCTTGAGCATCTTTACTAGTCGCACCGCAACCATAGCAAACTGCCACTGGCAGGGTAGACAGTTGCACAAGGCACTGGAATTTACCTAGAAAATATCATAATGATTAGATTATTTCTATGTTGCAATGTTCACAAATAATTTTTATTTTTCAACATGTACAATTAAAATTGGGCAATTTTGATCAACATTTGTATCATAATTCATGATAACATGACACCAAGAGATAATAAAAAAAAAGACATAGATATCATGTAAGCATTGCTAAACTCAGATAAAATTGTGCTTAGTAAAGTTGAACACAGATATACTTAAAAAAAAAAAAAAGTACAAATAAGTACTAATAAGTACAGAAGTAGTATACTAAAGTAAAGTAAGAAACAAATAATTACTA
>NW_012130096.1:2096574-2108273 GCF_000143395.1 Atta cephalotes
CGTAACTAGAATAAATTAAGTGTNTAGTTAAGTAAGTAACAACAGANTAATAAAAAATAAAAAAAAAAAAAGTTAAAACAATAGTACAATAGCAGAAGTGATCAATAAGAGAACAAATAATCTACAATATGGCAGCTTTAACATCAACTAAGAAAGCTTTGAGACAAGAAATTAAGAATATTCTTAAAAATATTAGTCTAGAAGAAAGAAAGAAGCAATCTATAAATGTGTTTAAAAAGGTGAATCTGAGAAAAATAAATACATCGATAATCTCCAAGAACTAGAGGCTCTTGGCTCATTGAAGAGGTTATGTTCTGAGCATGTGCAATGATTTTTGCGCAATATATTTGCAATATTATTATTTGCAGCTATGCCAGTTAAAACAATATCAAAATAGCAAGAGAATTTCTTTGTATTTGAGTACTAAAGATGAAATCGACACTTTGCCCATCTTGAAACATATATTTAATATGGAAAAAGAAGTATTTATACCACAATATCATGGAAAAACTATGGAAATGGTAAAACTAAAGTCGATGGAGGATTATGAAACATTGCCACTAACAAAATGGAACATTAAACAACCAAGCATTACTGAAAGTCAAGAAAACGCATTAGAAACAGGTGAATTCTATGATAAACCAAATAATAATAAAAAAATACATTTTCTGATAAATTTTGTAAAATTCATTGTTTACTAATTTTAATGATATTACTTATTTAACAATATTAATTCTTTATTACAGGTGGATTAGATTTAGTAATTTTACCAGGTGTTGCTTTCACGGTGAATGGTGAGTTTTATTCAATAAATATAACATTTTGTAATCCTGCATGCAACTGTATTGTCTTTATTACTGATTAGGAAAACGTTTGGGACATGGAATGGGTTATTATGATAAATACTTAAAAAGATGTTTTCAAAAAAACATAAAGCCATATTTGATTGCGGTAGGATTTAAAGAACAAATACAAGAAGATGTTCCTGTTAATGAGAATGATGTACCTGTTGATATTGTACTTACTGGATAATAAATAATACAATAAAAAAAAATATGTATGATTTTTTCTGTGCAGTTATTTCTAAAACCTCATAAATCCATAAAGTAATTTATGGATGTATTTATAAAGTAATTTATATATAAATAAAGTCGTTTTCATATTATATACCATTGATAAACTTACCACTGATAGATTTCTCTTCAATATCAACATAAGTTACTTCAAACTGCTGCTCTGACGCAATTTCTTGTAAAAATTGTACCAAATTTACATCCCCATCGTTGAAACAAGTGTTCTGCAATAAAGTTCTGCAATTAGAATAACTTACGCAATCGATTGCAATTTAAGTCGATATCATAGGGATAAACAAATAATTTCTTTCTGGCTTGATAGTAAACAAGAGAACAACAATATACATTCTTCTATTCTTCGGCATTTGGATACAAACCTGTAGTTGGAAAAGCTTAACACCTGTGGACGACTTGAGACTCTTGTGAAATTTTGAAACTTGGATACTATGTATTGTTGTCAGTGTTGAAATTTTGCTACCTTTCAGATCGGCATAACGGGCGTTCACATTTGCGTTTCTTTGCACAATCTATAATGGACAATTAATATACATGTAAAATTTCTTGTAAGCACCTACGTTGTAAAAGCTTTAACAGCTACTTCACATTTATATAAAAACTTAAATGAAGTGGATATGATCCAAGCGTAATTATACTCTCAAAAAATAAAATACACAAAGCTATACAAAAGTTACATTGAAATGCGAAATTGTCCAAACAATGGTCCGTTATAGATTTAAACAGATCGGAAAGATAGCTTTTATTACATAAGGCTTGTTCTTTGTCACTGAACTGGTTTGCATTAAAACTTTCAACACGAGAATCTCGTAATAGCGAATCATGAAGTAGCGCGAAAAATCCCTTCTGCGATAAGAATAGCTTGAGTGGGAAATAGCAATAACCACTTCATTATTTTTAAGTAGGGGCGATCTCGTTATAGCGTTCACATTCCCAAACCGCACGCTATTACGAAGTTTCAGTGTATTTGTCATTTTTATTAAATTTCAAATATATATCTATTTCATTTTAAGTAAGAGTATATTCAGCTATAAAGAACAGACCTATAAAGTGGCATTAAAGCCAAAATCACTTCCACTTCTCTAAATACACACACTCATCATATGCACATATGCACATACGCATACAAACACATCCAATTTAAAATAAATCATTGATCATTCACACTTCTTAACTCTTGTGATCATGTCTGACAGCCAGCAGAAGTTTGCAGAAGTTTTATCCTTCTAATTATGTCTTAGCTGTTTTCTCTTTTTTTTTTCATTTATTTAAAATTTTTCTAGATTTTAAAGGGCAATGAAAGATATTTTTAAAATAACTTTATTCAATGGAGTAAGGTAAAATGCAAGAGAGATTGAAATATTCAAATATTAAAATAGTAATGAATAGGGACTAGTAATAGATTAAATTATCTATTCTTGCAGCGATATATAAGAATAGATAATTTTTATTATTTGATACAATAATTAACAAAAACGAAAACATTCTTACCTCATCTTCATCTACGCTGGGAGCTTGGTTATTCATTTCGTGTAAAGCTTGCCACATTTTATGAGCGGCATGTCTCTTAGCGACTTTTTTACTTTTGCCTTGACCAACTTCGCGATATTTTAGGATTGAACAAACAATAGTAAATTGTCGCTCATGAGGTAAGCCCTCTTCACCCTCCATCGAATATTTTGGAGGTGGCCAGTGGCGCGACATACACATTTCTTGTAAGGCTCCAATTGGATTGTTTACTATTTTTTCCTCTCCATATGTTTGCAGTTCTTGTAAATTTTGTGAGCTACATAAAAATATACATAAAATTATTTTATCCTGCATACACTCTTACAATTCGAATTATCCTGTAATCATATTTTTATTTATATTCCATCTGAGTGTGTGTTTGTGTATTTTAACTCAAATTTTAAAATTTTTACTAAAAATCTTTACTTAAAACAAAACTCAAAATTTAAACAAGGAGAATAAAAATATATAATTTAGCAATAAGGAAACTAGATTTTGCTCTCCTTTATTTCAGAGGAAAATGAAATTTCACCAATCTCAAAAAAGATTCAGATTGCAGGAAGGATAAATATGATATAAGCGCAATTCATGCTTACTCGGGTAAACTATTTGGAATTGGCGATTCTACACCATCGGTGTTCACTCCAATTAATTTATCCAATACAGCTTTTGCAGCAGCATGTTTAGCTTCTTTTTTGGACCTGCCGGTCCCCATTGCTGAAACAATTGGGTCTGTTTCTGAATAGTTATGTACTTATCAATCAACAGTACATTGTTATGCATGACAATACATGCACAATGAATTTATACAAACCAACGACGTCGGTAACAGTGACTCTATATCGAAACGTAGGCTCGTGAATAGCTCCCTCGATTTGGACGAGTTCATACTTAGGTATTGTGCCTCTACGGGAAAGCAATTCCTGAAGAACAGAGACAGGTGTTTTGCTGGGTAACGACTTCATTTCCAAACGTGCCGCCTCGTGTAATGGAAGTTTCTCTAACATCATAGCATGTAATGTTACACGAACTCTATTACGACGATTGACATTATTAGAATGATTAGGAACGCCACCCACACCAGGCATCATGTTAGTAGGCCCGACCTGCGGTGGTTGATGCATTTCCTCCATTGTTGTGTTCTGAAAATCACATGTTATGAAACCGTAACCTTTCTCCAAAGTCAAAGTAACTGATGATACACAAGGCTCAAGTCACGATGTAAAAAATAGAATTTAATAACATTCCCCCTCTCATCATTCTATTTACCTAGCAAGTATGCTTTCCAACAAGCAACACAGTGTGACACAGTGATCATGTCATCTTTGTTTAACATTAGCAAACAACAAGGATATAATGATCCATTGTGTCACACTGTCATTTGTGTCGCTTGTTGAAAGACATACATAATATCTGTTTCTACCAATGGATTAATTTGAATCTTGATTTAACTGACTTTATATATTTCTCTAATTCTTAGAATTAGAGAGAAAAAATGAAGAGTTATTGACAGAAACAGGCAACACAAAAATAACATTTAGGAGTTTTAAAACAAAACATATCTCATGTCCTTACATCTGTATTCATCTTAGCGAACAACGACGATGCATGTAGGAGTCAATTAGCGTCCTCGTGCGCCCTTTACGATTTTGTCCTCTTCTATCTCGCTATAAATATCGAAATCGCGATGATTACTCCGGATTTACTCTGGATTTCCGGTCGCCATGATGCGACAATTAATACATCGTCATTAATTCGCGGTCGGTTATCCCGGCGAATGAAAGAGTCGGCATGCAGCGTGCGCGTGTAAAACGTCTCGGAATCACGTTTTGTCGATGCGGTCAACGATGTTTCGAGACCGCGAAGGAGACCGGCATGGCCGCCATGATTGTTATAAAACTCATCGATTGACCGTAACGGAAATATGCGTGGGATACGCCGGGGACGGGGTGTCGTCGCGCGTGGTATGCATGTAGAACGTGAACGCGGCGTTGTCTCGCAATTCTCGGTAGCGTTGACGATGGCAAGATTTTCAGAAAAACAGCCGCCGCCGACGCCGACCGGTTGCCACACGTATGTATGCGTACATATGCATATATACGTTATCGTCCGCTACACCGCGGCGATTCGATCTCGGCGGGCCCAAAGTCACCGGGGGAACAAACACGCATCCTTCGCACTTACGATTTTCGGGGAGACGTAGCTTCGTGGAAAAAATGATGTGCCGGCTCCTCGTCAGGCCAATTCCTATGCGAAAAGCGAATCCCGCTTTTTGTGATCGATCCAAGTCTCACAAAAAGCTTGATCCGTTTGACGACAGAAAAATGGTTCACTGGTTAGCGGAGAATCCCTTCCTCGTTCGCAGCTCTACGATATCTGTAGGGGTGCCCATCCATCATGCCCATGACCCATGACCGTGTATGCGTGCATGCGCCGCCGATATGTTTCTGAAGCTCATGCGCATCTTCCATATGCGCAGGCGCATACCTGCGTTACCGTTGCTCACTAATGCAGTCGCTCGACTCGGTCGGTAAATGTGTATCATTTGGACGGTCGATCTCGATTGGTGCATGTCGTAATGCGATGACTAATCATTCGTCAAGAGGTCTGTTTACGTTATTTGCACTTTTTCCACTAAAGTCGGAATCAAACTCAGGGGCTCTATTCTTGAACATATAAATCATTTTCGCATACGAAAATGACAATTTCTCGATTGTGATCGGTCGATTGTAAATGGAATTATTATTTTTGTATGTTCGATATTTGTTCAAGAATAGTGCCCCAGAATCGGGAACATTTATATTAGCTGTAACCGTATTCCGTAATCTGTAAAAATTGACCAATCATTTTCGAGTATTCCCTTTTTATCGTCAAATGAGAGGGAAATACACGACTGTGATTAGTCAATTTTCCCACTTCGACTCAACTGTACTCTTGGGAATTTAGGCTGGCCTCCCATGGAGCGGAAATTTATAGCGGAACAGCGCGACCGATCACAACTCTGCAGTCATTACTCTGCTTTCTTTCCTGCGATTGTAATTGGTCTTGCTGTTCCGCTATAATTTTCGTTCATGGGACGCCGGCCTTAAGCTCGATGTTCACAATGCTAGAAATCGGTCCAAGATTTCGAATGAAGAAAAAATTGACCAATCGCAATAATCATATGATCAAATTGTTTTAAATGTGATTTGTTAATTTTTTCTTTGTCCGAGATCTCAGACCAGACAGATCGTCTAGATTTTAGGGAATGATTCATTTCACGCTATAAATGCTTTGAAGCATTCCTTGATGGTCAATTCGAAAAATTCTTTCTTCTAATTGGTCAATGAAGTATTTGCAGCGTTAATCACACTTTTGTCACACTTTTTTGTCTTTTAATAAGGCGATTTTTACAATGGCGTAAAAAATATTTTTACACCATTGCCCGTATCGTCCAGCTGATTAGTTGCTGCTTTCGCTGCTTGACGCTTGCATGTGAATGTAATCAGTCTGTTTTTTATTTCATGCATCTAATGAAAGCTGGCGTTTTACCCTTATTTCATTAATTTTCGTAATTTATTGACACAAGATTATAACCGTATAATTTTTAATTGTGAATAAGTATTTGAAATATAATGGCTGATAAATTTTTGACAGAAAATACAAACGAGATAAGTATATTTAAATAAATAATAATATTAATAAAGATATAAAAAATATTTTTATTATATCATTATTGATGTTTATTATGTTATATTGTATTTTTTGTAGAAAACTATTAAAATTCTATACTTATATATAGCGTGTGCGAAACAATTTGTTCCCAAAACGAAATATTATCATCTTTGTATAGAAGGATATAATAGAATTTATATTGACAAAAATTTTTTTTATCCAGAATGTGATGAGTATTACTAATATTTCTTTATTTTGTAAATAATGTAACGCTAATATTATGTGTAGAAAATAGAAAAAAATATGTAAGAGTTTGATGGATAATGCAGAAATTATATGATGGAAACTACTCAAAGGATTCTGAACCGAGAGTTCCATAATGATTGATGAAGTAAAAAAAATTACAGAAGAGGAACAACTCATTAAAAAGATTTGCAAGCGTCCTACATCATAGAATTTTAAGCTTCCTCTGGCTAAACGAAACTTAAAAGCAAAAAAAGCTGTGAAAAATAGTGGCATTATGATAATAACATTCCACTATCTTGTTTGATATCATCATCATGTAAAAACATTACATCTTTATGGCCAGTATTTATAGACTATTCTTCAAAGTGATCTTGAAACTAGTCTATGGTTCCGTACATAAAACACGGCAACACTTTCCGCACAGCAGAAATAGACATAGTCAAAAGAGATTTATTCATGTTGTTTGAAAGCCCTCGAAATCTTTACGCTTAGAACAAGATGAAAGACTATATTCGGCTATTGAAAAAAGAAAATGTAAAGATACTGAGTACAATGGACATTGCAACTATTTAAAAAAAAATGGAAATCGCTATGTGATTCTCATTTAGATGTATAAAAATAAACAAAATCTATCGAGTGGTTCAACGAGGACTTCAAGAAAAAACAACCGAGTGCACTTCGAACAGATGTAGTTCCTTTGTGACATGCAGCTAGAAATCGAATACGTAAGTATCCAACTGTAGGTAAATCACAAATGGTGTGAAGATGATTGAGAAAAACAATTTTTCGGACAAACATAATCGGAGAAATAGCTCTGTAGAGAATTTTTCTCGGCTTGTTTTTATCAAATCGCATGAACATACAGTTTTAATGTGGACCGGCGCATCTACATCATTGCTACTTTAATGGCGCCACTTTTTTTTTCTCTATGCGTCACTCAGCCTCGGATTCGGTTTGGAGTCGCGTTGTCTGACGTTCCGTATGTGAGTTACCGCGGGCCGTGTTCTCGAGTGACATTATTTAACAATAAACAAACGAAGTCGTTTACGCGAAAAGTGTAAATATGGGCCGCTATAGGAGGTAAGTAACACCGATAATACGGCATTTGTATACGTGAAATGAAATGAAGCGATTGTTGGGAGCACTATTATATCCGTCGATGGAAACTTTTTGCGGCATCAAAAACTTATCTTTCTACCAACAAAAATCAAATTTTTTTTGATATTTTTGTAATTTCTCATGTAATACAAACGTTCTGTATAATGATTATGTTTGATATATATAATCTATACATATGAGTTACAAATAAATGTCTTGACTTTTTGATCAAATAAATTTCTCTCACTTTGTATAAAAAAATATATATTTTAAGGAGGATCCCGTTTGCCTACAATCTCGATTGCACACACTATTCATATCAGCTGATGCCTAGTAATTTTTCATTACTTTATCAATGACAATATTTTATTTTTAAATTAGCGTGCATGTGTGCAACATGCGATGTGTGTAATTGAGGTCTTTCCATGTTTTATATATGTATTTATATAAAATATATATTTTATATTGTACTATGATTTCTCTAAATTGGAACTTTAATATCTAATCATACATGCAACTTATTTCAGTCGCAGTCGTGAAAGAGACAGACGACGCAGATCACGCACTCGTTCGCGGAGTAGATCTCCACGTGACAGGAGGAGCTGGGGTGGCAGCGGTGGACGAGACAGACCCTCTAGTAGTCGCAACAGTCGTGGACAACCAGGCGCGAATTTAAGGAAACCACGATGGGATCTCAACCGACTGGAGCCCTTCAAGAAGGATTTCTATGTTCCTCACAACGCAGTGCAAAATCGAGATCCCCGAATCGTGGAACAATACAGAGCCGAGAAGGAAATCACTCTTAGAGGCAAAAACATTCCGAATCCTGTTTTTGACTTTGACGAGGCGGGTTTCCCAGATTATGTTCTAAGAGAGATCAAGTAAGTAATGAATGTTATGAAAGATAAGTTTTGAAATCTTGTAATTTGTGTTAATAAATCTAAGTTATCTCCATTTATCTATACTATAATTTAGGATCATGATTCTATAATAAGAGGAGACTTCAGAGTGACGCTCACAGATTTCAATAAACCTTGACAGAATAATGAATATGATAATCTCATACAGCATAGAATTTACAGCAATATCACTGCAAAATCTCTGCAATATTGTACAAAAGTTGCAATAACACTGTTGCAACATTGCAAAGATTTTGCAGCGATATTATTGCAAATTTCTGTGCTACATAGAGAAATTGTTATCATATCCACTACGCTACAAATATTCGAGTATAAAAGTTCTAATAAACACTAAAGGACTGCTGTTCAAATGCATCAATTTTAATATTGAAATATCTTGGAAACGATAGACCGTTTATGTCCAATTGGGGGATGATTTTTATTTAGGAGAACACACTCTACAATCCTGACAAGTTTTATTGAAATCGGTGAGAGTCGCTTTGGAGTCTCCCTTTTTATAACCTATTTCCATTTATCCATCTTATAATTTATGATCAAAATTTTAAGTATCTCCATTTAACTAATAATTTCTAATTACAATTCTAAACTATCTCTATTTATCCATCTTATAATCTCATAATTTTAAGCCACCTCTATTTATTAATTTTATAATTTTATAATCACAATTCTGAGCTGTTTATGTTTTGTCTTGTAGAAGACAAGGTTTTAGTGAACCTACATCGATCCAAGCACAAGGATGGCCGATCGCACTAAGCGGACGGGACATGGTAGGCATTGCATCTACAGGATCTGGGAAAACATTATCTTATATACTGCCTGCGATAGTTCACATCAACAGCCAACCGAAATTAAGTCGTAAAGATGGACCTATTGCTTTAGTATTGGCGCCTACACGAGAGCTTGCCCAACAGATTCAACAAGTCGCTGATGATTTTGGACATTCATCGGGAATTAGGAACACTTGCCTATACGGTGGAGCGCCGAAAGGTGCTCAAGCCAGAGATCTGGACGGAGGTGTAGAAATAGTCATAGCTACACCTGGTAGATTACTGGATTTTCTTGAGTCCGGCAAGACAAATCTGAAAAGATGTACATATTTGGTATTAGACGAAGCTGACAGAATGTTGGATATGGGATTTGAACCACAAATTAGAAAAATCATAGAACAAATTAGACCAGACAGGCAGACATTAATGTGGTCAGCTACGTGGCCTAAAGAAGTAAAAAATTTAGCCGAAGATTTTCTTAAAGATTATGCTCAAATCAATGTTGGTTCATTACAACTTTCAGCAAATCATAATATATTGCAAATAATTGATGTATGTCAGGATTATGAAAAAGAGAATAAGTGAGTATAAGAGTTTCGAGTGGTTCTGGCTTGCTTAGTTATTACTAGCCGTTTTTAGCAATAATTAGCAGTTAACTACCGAATTAGGACTATTACTGCTAAAGAAAAAGCTATCACGTCACATTTTTATAGATTAAGTACTCTATTGAAGGAGATAATGGCAGAAAGTGAGAATAAAACTATAGTATTTATCGAAACAAAGCGTAGAGTGGATGAAATTACGAGAAAAATGAAACGCGATGGATGGCCAGCGGTTTGTATTCACGGCGACAAGACGCAGCAAGAACGAGATTGGGTTTTACAAGGTATTACAAAAATTAAATATTTTTTACTGAGAATTTTTTTTAGTTATACAAAATTTAATGAGCGTGCAGGTATGTAATCATATCTGATTTGTAGATTTCAGATCAGGAAAAGCACCAATCCTTGTTGCTACAGACGTTGCTGCACGTGGTCTTGGTGAGTCATTCGAATTTTTCGATTATTCAACTCAACGATGTCGTGTATTATGAGTCAATTTTTCCTGCAACATGGAAAACAAACTGGTTAATATTCACGGTATTAATTTTTCCCCGAAATTATCAAATTTTTTTTCTCTTTTTTACAATGCTCTATTCTAACCGAAAATTTAACAAATCTTGACTGCAATGTAATGTTCCGTTAAAAGCTGAAAGATACAAATAGTTGCATACAAACATTTTTTAAATCGTGAGGATCTTAAAAGTATAATTTTGTGCCATAGTTGGAATATATGAAGTTGGAATATATGACATAAGTTAATAATCTTATAAAGCACCTAATGACATCAAGTTTTATATATGTATAACATGTATATAAATAACAGAAACCAAACATTTCTGTCCAAGTTTTATTATATAAGAATTAATCTTGGCTTAATTTAATTTATATTTCATTTGTTGAATACATTATTTACAACGTTATCGATTGCACCATACAAGTTTTAGATTACTTTCTATAAAACGGGACATTACAATTTTAATGCGCTATAAGTTTAAAGTCAGCAAGAGAATGTAGGAAAGGAATAGGGCAAAAGAAAGCAAAAAAAGCATATTGAAACAGGAGGATGGTTGGAAGTACCTATACAGCTAACGCGGTTGGATCTTTGTTTGTATTGCAGAGGCACATTGCGCGCAGGCCCACGCTGGGTAATGCAAAGCATGTCGGGGGTGCCCGCCGCCGCTCTTTGTTCGGTGGTGCACTGGTTTGCATTGTCTGCGCTGGCCGCGACGCCGTGCCTCTATCCGTCCGTCCGTCCGTCCGTCAATCGCGTGTGAAGGGCCAAGTCCGGGCCAAATCGGCATCTACTACTACTACTACTTCTACTACTACTACTACTACTACTTTACCTACCTACCTACATACTGGATATCAGTCCTACTGCGCTGCGCTGTACGCCATCCGGGCTGGCTGGCCAGGTCGTTGTTGCCAGAATAGAGTCCCCTGCGCTGGCACGCTCAAGCTAATCAGACAACCAACAACGTTGGTCCGTTGAGGCGGTGGCATGTGATAGCAGATATGCCAGAGCCTCTCTTAGCGCGCCCTGCGCCCTGCGCCTGTAGCGACAGAGTGGCGGAGGCAGTAGCTGGAGCGAGCGCAAATAGCCAGGCCCTGCCCGTACGTTGCTAGCGAAACACTCGCCCACTGCCTAATATTTTAGTATTACATAGTTAAAATTTGATTAATTGACATATACATAAATACACATACATACACATACACGGATACACATACATACACATCATACATGAATCTTGTATACACGTATATATATATATATATATATATATATATATATATATATATATATATATATAT
>NW_012130096.1:2109265-2118342 GCF_000143395.1 Atta cephalotes
TCTCTTTCGTATTTATTACTAACTTGTGGATTACTGTGAGTAAGGTTTGTCAAAACTAAGCTAATCTATCGAGTATATGTATATGTATACGTATATATACGTGTATAAATGCATACATTCATAAACTATCACTTTAAACTGTATGCATTTCTCATCCTTTTTCCTTAATCCTTGTGGTAACATCAGTCATCGCATTTTATCATACTGATTATTATGTCATTGTATAAACTTGTTACGATTCTGATCTTTTCACTAATTAGATTGTCCATGA
Organism: Atta cephalotes; assembly: GCF_000143395.1. NCBI lineage: Eukaryota > Metazoa > Arthropoda > Insecta > Hymenoptera > Formicidae > Atta > Atta cephalotes. Next base: position 2,109,537 of record NW_012130096.1, read on the forward strand.
AAGACGTATAGAAAGATGTTAAATACATTTTTCATTTTTTTATTTCTGAAATGTAATAAAATAAGAATATTCGTCAATGATATTTAGAAAGATCAGGATCGTTCTCGATATATAATTTGTTTTTGTTTCTTGTTCTTGTGTAGAACCTATCACTTATTAAAAAATAAAGAAAAAATGATATTACATAATTACACAAGAAATTGCTTTTTAATAGAATTCTTTATATCTTATATCACTCTTTGTTATAACTGTTAATACAAAAAGAGGAGCAACGCGACATTTCGAATTATTAGCTCCTCGGAGAACGTACTGAACATTATAATTTACTGCAATATACCGTTCGATAATATTCCATTCATACTTGACTCGCGGTGTTTCACAATCCTTGCGACACACTACTACTTTCTTAACCCATGTCTGTCCTTGACGCTAGAACCCTACAAAGATCCAGGTCTAATGCCAACTCTTAATTTCAGACGTTGAAGACGTCAAGTTTGTCATCAATTTTGACTACCCCTCCTGTTCCGAGGATTACGTTCATCGTATCGGTCGTACCGGCCGCCGACAGAAGACCGGCACGGCGTACACCTTCTTCACGCCTAACAATGCCAACAAGGCTAATGATCTGATACAAGTGTTGAAGGAAGCGAATCAAGTGATAAATCCGAAGCTACTGGAGCTCGCCGATAGTAAAGCTGGCGGCTATGGCAGAAACAGAGGTATTTCTGAAACAATTGCTGGAAGACTGCGTAAAGTTTATTCATGTAAAGATCGGTTGAATCGGAATTGGCAGGTGGAAGAAATCGATGGCGATCACGAGGCGGAGGTGGATGCGGTAGCGGTCGTAACGGAAAAGAACGCAGCTATTCGCGAAGCAGAAGTCGAAGTTACAGTAGAGAACGCAACGGCCGTAGCAGTCGACGAAGCTACAGTCGTAGTTACTCGCGGAGTCGTAGTCCCATCAGCAATCGTAACGGTAAATCGCTATGTTATCCGAAGAACTGTTGATTCCGCGGACCAACTGATACTAATAAGAAATCATTTCTCCTCAGAAGTTATCGGCAAAAGTTATTGGAGTAGCGAGAGATGATCTTCCAGCGGCGGTTAAAGAATGTGTGTGTTGCAACGCAGGTAATTTTTTCTTTTTTTATTTTCGAAAGAAGCGATTGTAATAAACGAGACTGTTTCATCGAGACTGTTTCATTCACTATTCGCGAAAAACGACACTTCAGTATCGAATTTGATGGATGCACTACTATTGTAGATCATCAAACTTCTTACGTATAGCAGCTTTCAATTTGCACTTCGTGTATCAGGCCGCCGAATTCGGCAGCCTGATTGATAATATAATTAATGTGATGATATAATCAGTGCGATGATATAATCAATAGTTTGCTAACTATATATACATGAATTTTTAATGTCGTCTTCAGTAATGCTGACCATCGCTATCTTATATAAGAAAAACTTTTAATGTGAGTACACAATACTGAAGTGTACTCAAACAGAGATTTTATTATCTATTTGCTAGTGATAGAATGGTGAAATGTGTTATTATATCTTTTACTTCCTTTTGCATCCCCATGCCGCATCTAATTTCTTCCTTTTTCAATATTAAAAATATACACCAATTTATAGATTAGGCAAATCCATTATAGCAATCGACTGTTTATACATTTTTATAATGCTTACTCTCACGTTAATCCTTATACACTCATCCGATAGTAAGAAAGAATTAGATTGACGTGAGCAAATGATGTATAAATCTAATTATTATGCGAATTAAACTTCCAGTGTATAACAGTGTTTAATTACGTATATTTGTAGATTATAATAAATTATACTATATGTCTAGTACGCGCTTATTTGTAATTTATCCGTCTGTATTTTAGGCAATTATAACAAATGATAATAACACTTGATGTACAGTATTTCAACGACGTGATAAATAAATTCGTAAATGTCTACATTATCTTGCGTGCATTCTGTAGAGTTTATTCGATTGTCTTAAATGATTATGTTGCATCAATAATCACTTACCTGTAATAAGCTTGACGGTGATATCTGTGAATTATATGCATCACATATTTGCAAAAAGAATAAGTTACATACAAAAGAAAAATTTATGATCGTCGCATGCTTCGATTATCATCGCTAAAATCTTTAGGAGAATGACAACCAAAGTGACTCACGTTTAGGGTCGGTTTTTCGCCTGTGTTCTGTTTAATTTAATTTTTATCTTAATTACAGGTGGTAGTACTTAAAGATCTTACGGTAATTTTAGAATACCGAATTCCATTTATCCTCTCAACCCGGTGTTCTCCATGTGTCAGTCTCGTTCGTTTCGCTTTGCAGATGGCCGATTTTTTGCAGCCACATGGTATTTGACAGGAATAATTAATACTCGACCAATATATAAGGTGTATTTGACGGTGTATATATAATTGACGATCTAATAAGTTCACGTGGGAAGATTCCTTCTCTTCTTTTTTTTTTATCGGACTATGTGCCACGATACAAATTTATTATGTTACACATCTTGGAATATCGTGCGCTTAAATGCATTCACGAATCACAAACATGCAATAATCTTTCTTATGTTCTCGAGACGCGTGCTCGCTCGAGTCGCGATTGTTCCACCGTTTTCGCCGGGGAGGACACAATCTTTACAATTATTGTGGACAACGTACAATATCCGCTCGTCGATATTTATCCGGGGCGAGCGCGATTTTTAAAGAATTAATCGAGACGGGGAAAGAGGTGATCGACGTCGAACGACTCGATCGCGATTATGAGGATATTCTGCGCAGCGTCGACCAAAATCTCGGACTGCACTTTCGAATCACAATTAAAAGACAGTAAATTTCCAAGGTATTTTATCAGCCATCGCATATTTCACTTAAATTTATTATAATTCGGCAGAAAAATTTATTATGCCTGTCAATTTTAGAATGTTGGACGACTCATATTTGAAAGGTGCGCCTTTAAAAGGTACTTCTTGGCCGAGACTGCTCGCAGATCCGCTCACTTCGTTCGTGATTGTAAGAAAACGACACACTACCGATGTTCTAATCGTAATGTTAACATCGAAGTACGATTTTTCCCATCGGACTGTAGCCGCGATACAACGTGTCATGGATAACGCAATTTCCTTGTGGAACATACATGGATATTTGTACGTGTGTGCAACACGCGTGTAACAAGCTCCTCGCATGAATTGGGGGGGGACGGGGGATAAAGGAGGGATTTATTTTTTTTTACAGGGCTCAGCATGCTTCGTTCACATATATTACAACATACGCATATAACAATAACATTAAAACCTTTTTAGATGTGTTTTTGGACGTGGGAGAGAGAGAGAGAGAGCTATGGCGCGCTTATAATTATATCCACAATACAACAGGATACTTTGTGTGCGTGCGAAGGTCATATATTCATATGTACGTGTATTAGGTCAGGTGTACATGTGTCCATGGTGAGACACTGTGTTTTTCGGTGTGCGGATCGATCTTGCCTGGACCAAAGTGACTCCAAGCAAGTAAATGATAAGTGGGAGGTCGAGGGTGAAAATTTTACACAGTCGTCCTTAACTTCCGGTCACCGTATCCTCCTCAGTGAATGTTACGTATAATATTTCCGATCTCTATTCTGGATTCTTTCATCCCTTTTCTTCAGCATTAAACCGATGTAACAGATGTAAACACACGATGTTAAACTGAGGAGGACATGCGTCTGTTGGTGAGACGTGCCTACGCGTGCGTGCAGGAAGTTCGATGGAATCTATAATTAAGTCAATCAATTGTCAGTCAATTGTCCGCAGTCACTAAAATAGTTGTCTTGTTTTTAAGACTCTAGGAGCAACAGCTTCTTGAAGGGAAAGCGAATTGATAATGGGAGACGAGACAACGCGTTGGAAATAGTTCTCAAAACATGCAAATCGAGTTCAATCTCCTTTTTTTTAACATAAAGCCTTGTAACGCAAGTCAAACTTAACTCAGAAAGGAAGAAAGCTCTCGGAGAAAGATGTTTCTCCTCGTTCGTTACAGCTGTGTCAAAGAGATCCCACGATTTTACGCGCAAAGTGATATAATCTCTCGATCGTTTTCTCCTCGTGTGAGTGGAAACGAAGCGAAATATTCCGAAAAATGACACATTTGTTGAAATTGCCTTTTTCTTTTCAAGAATGCTGCGAAAAAAGATTTTGCACGGATCATCTTTAAACGATCCTATGAGAAAATTCGCATCTACCCATATAGGGTTTTACAATCGATCCAGTGCTGAGCCATTACTGGTTACCACAGTTCAGATACTGCAGTATTGGCTACTGAATAATGACTTGGATTCAATACAGACCGATAGAACTTTGGCTATCATTTAACAGCCAGTCACTTGCCAGTGATGACTCAGTACTGATACAGAACCTTGGCCGTCAGTTGACAGTCGTAGCATTTGGCTTTGATTTCGTTGTAACTATTACTGACGGTCCTATATGGGTATTTAAGTCTGTTAATTTAGATCGTGTAATGCCAAGGCTCGTGTAATGAAGGTGAACTTCGCTATACAGACATCTGTGCGTGAGTATGAGAGATTCGTTAACACACTTTTACGTACCGCGATTTATTTATAGTGCAATCGACGAAGCGCAGGAGAGATGCGCGATCTCTATCGCTGATCTCTACGTGTAATCATTTCGCAAATACTGGCTTTGTGTCCCTTTAAATCTCTGACGTAGACACATACAGAGAGATATTTCTAAATATACAGGGTGTCGCGCCCACCCTCGGAAGTTTCACGCAGAAGCCGGTAATACCGGGTGTTTACGCGGAAACCACGACGTGTCTACGCATACTGTATCCAAATCACACACACGTAGACACGATACAGATAGGCACGGAGTAGAATACAGTGAATCAACAGGAAAATGAGAAACGAAGATGACTATTGTCTCATCCATCTATACTATTCCACGATTCGATTATTCTGTAGATTATTATGTAAGCTGATTGTAAACACATACAGGATTGCCACAGAAAATGAATTATAAAATTCCTTGACTTTTCCAGATTTTCCAGATGAAAATGGAAAATTTTCCATGACTAATATAAAATATGTAAATTTTAACATTTAGAGGGTTGTAGGAAAGTTTAGTAGCAAGTAAAATTTTAGATGAAAATTCAAGTCAACAAGAATTAAATTAATTTTGGAAAAAAGAATACAATTATGACGAAAAAAAAGAACCAAATAAAAATATTGAATAAAATATAAATTTTAATTATTTTATTAAAAATCGTTTAAAGTGCGCAAATTTTGAACGTATTTGACTAAACGTCAGATATAATATTTAAAAAATTATAACAATTAATTTGAAATAGGAGCAGTTTAAGGAAATTTTGAGTAAATTTCGAAATTTCAGACTTTTTTTACATTTTTCCTTGACTTTTCCCGGTTTTCCATGATCAATTTCAATTTCTCTGACTTCCCAGTTTTCTAGGTTGTGGTAATCCTGCGCATAGTATAGATGGGACGATGGTCATCTTTGTTTCTCACATTTTTCTGTTAAATAAGGTTCATTGTTATTATTAATACATGAAACAATTAGCATAGATTGAAGATTAGAGTTTCTTTCGATTATTGCTAACATCACGTGATAATACTGCACAGTTATTTTTATTGATTTCGTCTATTTGGATTATAATTGGTTTGGATTTTTTACTTTACGCGCAACTGGTGAATCATTCCTGATTCTATGTGTACATCCGAATATACACTGCATCGATTCTCTTTTCATGGGATTACTTGAAGCGAAAGATGGAGAACTTGATGATATTACGAGTCGAGAGATTACAATGTGCACTTGTTTAATTTTATCCAATTTTACCAATGTTGAATTTCTAGGAAAATGATAATCGGCACCACCGAGATGTACTATTACTTTATAGTGAAAAATAGTCTCCTCACACAAATGTTAAAGAAAAACAGATCCGTGTGAATGTATCTCACTTGATTATTCGAATAAAAAATAATTTTCGCTCGCTAATAATTTTTCATCCTTTAAGAATTTAAAGAAGTCTGTCTAAACGATACTCGAATACTCTCGCATGTGAATTGTAACGTAAATATAAACTTGTTACCGTCATAGCTTAGTATCTCCTATATCTTTACGCGGTAATATTTATGAAGTTGACAATTCGTTATAAGAGAAACATAATCACAATGAATGACATTTATATCTGCATTTACAATTAATCTGTTATGTGAGGACGCGTTGCATTCCTATCGCGCTTCATAGAAACAGGAAGGCTTGTTGTATCCGGAAATAAATTTACTTTTTTCTATTTATAAAGACGAATATCGAAATGTCAGTTTAACAAAATCGCATCGGTCTGATGGAATCTCATAATTTTTTTTATAAAAAAAAAGTGACTTATCCGCACATTCCTAGATACAACATGTAGTCTTACGGAAGCGCGAGATACTTGCCGATGTCGCGGGCGGATATTGTCGAACCCGCCGATCAGATTCTCGCTTCTTACGCACGCGCTATGCCATCGGTTGTACGAAGTAAAAGGAAGATACGAACAGGGAAGAACGGGGGTGCGATCAGGCACATCGCGCAACGACGAAATACCCCGTCGAACCATTCGTCAGAGACCGAAATTACCCTTCAGACGATTTTCCAAGTTCGAAATTGGAGGCACAATCATTTGCCTTCGATCGCGCACCCCTCTCTCTTCATTATCCACCACCAGACGCGAAATAGGGGTTTTCATCGAACCAGCAAACGCGCTGTGTTGTCTCTCGCTTGAGGGTAGCGTCTCTCGTCGTGTTTCAAAAAATAAAATCGTCCGCACTTCTTTTTTTTCTTTGTTTTTTTCATTTTTCTCTTTTTTTTCTTTCTTTGTGAACACGTTCTGCGTGTCTTCGTCGTCTCCTCGTTCCATCCGCGAGGTCGACGACACCGCAGCTCTTCGACGGACAGGTCGACGGATAGATTTCCAGGCGCGGCGACGCCGATCTCTTCTGAGCAATATACGTGGGACAGCCCCGTGCCGCATCGCCGGGAATCCTCCTTGAGCGAACATCGACCCGGGGCAGCGGAAACAGGAAATACGTTGAACGTGGTATGCGTGCGACGCGACCGCTTCGCCGATACTTCGTATCGCGAGCCTGCGATCGCTCTCAGCTCGCATCCGCGTCTGCATCAATCTTCATCCGGGCTCTGGATTATCTTCGCGAGAAAATTGCGCTGAATTTATCTCCTTTGTTTGCTCACTATTTCCTTTTAAATTTATTTCAAAAGCTTCGAATCTTCAAAAGTGCAAGTGTGGCCGTAGTGATGTAAAGAGTCCTGCTTTCTGTGCCAAAGGATTCAAATCCATCCATAACATATCGACGCCTGCTACGAAGAGTAGCATATTTCATTTGTCCTACGAAAAACTTTACTCATGACGTCGTTGCGAAGAACTTTATGTTTCCGTTTTCGCCGCGAAAATCACAAATACTGAGTTTTGACTTTCGAAAAGTAGCACATTTCATTTTATACCACGAATAATAATATGTTTGAGCGTTTTGTGATGAAAAGTAGTATGTTTCTTTTTACATCACGAAAACTAATACATTCCAACGTTTAATGGCCTTTAATCGCGAAAAGTAACATATTTTACTTTATATCGCGAAAACTAATATGTTTGATGGCTTGACTGCGAAAAGTAGTCTGTTTCACTTTATACCGCGAAAAGTAATATGGCTGTGGACTATTCTTCGAGAATTTTGATGATTGTCAAAGGTTAGAAATAGAAATATTCATACCAGTGATTTTATTTTTGGTTCCAAATAGTAAAATGAATAACTCCATTGTTATTGTTGCTTTTTAGTTGTATAATTTTATTTTTAGTCCACGTTTTTACAATCTTAATTAATTAATCTTATTTATTTATCTTATTTATTTATCTTTTATCTTATCTCTCTATTTATTTATCTTTTATTTATGTTTTTTATCTGATATATTATCAGATGATTTTATTTGATCGTTATCTCTCGGAAAGCAATGACAAATCATCTAGAACATCTATCTTCCAGTGGTAAAATAATCTGCGGCGTTAAATATATATAAATATGATGAATCTATAATTATCTAAATTAATTTTAGATAATGTTCTAATTTTAGATAATTATAGGTTCATTATTAAAACTGTAGGTCCCGTATGCTTATGGCAATTGAATAATCAGCATGCGTACTCATAAGCATATGAGAGAGATATAAGAAGAAGATTATATTTAGCGTCGCAGATTTTTTTTGCTACATTAAATTTAAAATATAACATTGACTATTTTAATTATTTTGAAAATAAATTTACCATTGGCAAAGATATTCTTGGTTTGCCATTGATTTCCGAGAAGTAATGATCGAATAAGATTATTTGATATGTGTTCTAGAGAAATTCAAATCTCCTTTTTTCTTCCACAGAATAAACGCGCAACTCTTTACCACGATGTTACATCTGTACTTTTGAAGACTCGAAACTTTTTAAACGAATTTAAACGAAATTAAAGAGAAATTTACCGATAACTTACATTAAATAAAAATTTCGGCGAGCGTTGGCTCATTTTCTTCGCAAAAAGAATGCTGCCCGGATAAGGACTGAGCCTAGCGATACCAATAAGACATCTGATGGTATATTATCAGTAGAAGAGCAGGGGGATACACTTCTCTAAAATCCACATAATTAAATTACAACGTGAGTCCTCTTACCTCTTCAATTTCCGCGATAGCTATCTAACACTGTCCTTTTAAATTAGGATATAT
>NW_012130096.1:2119927-2127609 GCF_000143395.1 Atta cephalotes
GTGTGTGTGTGTGTGTGTGTGTGTGTGTGTGTGTGTGTGTGTGTGTGTGTGTGTGTGTGTGTGTGTATGAGATATAATACGCAATTAAGATGTTATATTTCATCCTCATCATTTTGACCGTCGCGAGATGTGTTCTGAACGTCGCTAACATCCTCGTTGCTTTAGATGATCCTCGTCCTGAAGTATTTTCGTTTCGGGCGCGAACAGTGAAGGTTTATCTCTACGTCGAAGTGCCTCCGATCAGTTCTCGTCGAGCAAACATAGTCTGATTGCAAAATATCATTATTGATATTAATGTATCTTATAATCGGAGCTCGTAAAAAGTTTGCCTCGGTATTTTTTCAAGGATTTATCCGACTTGACGAATCACTCAGTTTTCGTACACATAATTTTGTATACGCTATCCTTCTTCACTTTTCTATACCGACATTGTCGCCTTCATGACCCGTATAAATACACCAGTACAAGACGTTGAAGAGAATGAACATGAATGGGAAGGCATAGCGCGCAATGTAGTCGATTCTCGCACTGCCTCGGGCATCATCCGGATATCCACATAAAAGCAATTTCCTCAGCCAGTAACGCGTTTTCGATGATATCGTAGCCGACATGGGCAGCGATGTCGTGGACGAAATCGGTACCGCAATCGGCGAAGGTGTTGCGGCACGCAATGGCGTATCCAGAGGCGACGCTGAGGATGCTGGCGAAGGCCATCGCGACGGCGACGACCTCGCCGAGCTCCTATGTGAGTGATGTCGCGTTGTTTTCATCGGCGAACATCGGCCGGCGACGCAGTCTTCGTCGTTCAGCAGCGAGAAAGTCGGTGATGGCGAACGATTTGGATGATAACGCTGATGACGATGTAACTGATGATGATGGTGGTGCTGCTGCTGATGATGATGGTCCTGTTGATACGTACGCGGCAGCGAATGATGTTGCGTCATCGACGGATTACTGCCGTGAGTCTGCTGTTGCTGTATATAAAAATGACTGTGATGACGGGGAGGATCATGATGATGGTGATTCTGAGGTGGATGATGATGATGATGATGATGACGATTATGAGGCTGATGATACAGTTGTCGTTGACGAGGACGTGAACGTTGTTGCGGCGGTCGTGTCTGTTGGAACTGTTGTTGCTGAGGATGGCCGCGAGCCACTTCCCTTGTTGATCCGAGCGCCTTCCCCTCGAGATTTATTCTTGCCCCTCGTCCTCCCGAAACAGGTACGTGGACCAATACGCGAGGTTGAAGAAAGCGAATACGATTGGGAAGAAGATCCGTGAAATGACGTCGATGCGCTTGGACCTCGTCGGGAACTTGGACAGCCACGACCTGCAGCAGTTTTTTTTCCGTGGTTGCATATGTATTTCGCACTGCTGCAATTTATCCATCGACATGGAATCCTCCGGGTGTCGGACCAGAGGCTTCTGAAAGAATTCGGGTGGTATTGAACCATTAATTTCTCGTACTCTTGGCTCCTTAATTCAAATTATTTCGATTCTAATCGAAAGAATCTCGACCCTCTTCTTTTTGCTGCATAAAAGAATCTCATTTTCATCTAGAAGAAGTGTCTAGAAAAATCCTGATCTCTTCCTTTGATGCATACAAACTCAGATTTTCAATTGCAATTCTTTATAACAAATAAAAAATAATATAATGCTATCCTGAGCTGAGACAATATTTTTCGCAATAAATTTTTCACAGTTTATGATTCTCGTTAACGTCTAGATTATTAGTATTCTTATAAAGATGCTTATTAGCATTAAAAATTGATTAAATTGCTTGTCAATTTAATAAGTGATATTAGTACTCTGGTTCTGCTCATGACTGAAAAAAATTTTAGCGAGCAGAATCAGATACGTACATAAATTCACATAGAAATATTTGAGCACTAAGATCCGCTTTGACTGAAATAGGATTTTTCTTGTTTAATTATAGTTGCTATGATGTTGCCGCAACACGTTCACGTCCTCGTCAACCAAAACGAAAGTTTCCGGAAAAGTTCGAGGAGAAGAAAACAGCTATGTCGGAAGTATCTTGAGCGCGTGCATGGAGATGCTCGAGGAACGTCATGCCTTGTTGGTATACTAACCATAGCGAAGTTGGCGGATCCATCCGGCTCGAGCAATTCCGAAGACGGATCAATCGACGACGAATGTTCCATCTCGTTCTGTGGAAACTGCTTCTTTATGTTGTCGCTGTGCATGTCGCTACGCGACGCGTAGTTGACCAGCGCGAATTCAAGTAGTGCACCGAACACGAAGGTCAAGCACACTCCTGTCCAAACGTCGATAGCCTTCGTGTAGGAGACCGGTGGCAGTGAGGCGTTTATCCCCGATGTCTGTGTGGCCATTGTCAGCAGTGTCGTAACGCCTGGACGGGAGAAGACCGACAGACTTTTGTAGATTTTTGCAATTAATCTTGTAAGATGATTTAATAAGCGCGAGTAAAAAAATAAATAAAACAGACGAGTGTCTAAAATAAAAATGTATTTTCCTTTCTTTTTTTTTTTACAAGATCATTAATCGTTACATTAACTAGTCTTTAAATAATTCATTTCAATGTGTACATTGCAGCTCTTCATATTTGACGTTAAAACTGAGTTAAAAATAAATTCAATCATTCACATTCAACCAATATCTGCAATTCTATTCATTCTTTTAATAGTAATATTGATTTTTCTTGTTTCTGGGTATAAATTTAAACACATTTAGAGTATTTATTTTAATCTCTGTCGCGTGGTGATCACGTTTCGCTCCTCGTTACGATTATTTATGGCTGCGTTCAGCAGAAAAATCTTTGCAATTGTTTTGGAAGATTCTTTAATACGATTGGTTCATACATTTAGATCCAGTGAAGAACTAAGAGCGAGAACAATCAAATTAAAGAATTTTATAACAACTGCAAAGCTATTTTCTTCCGCTTCTTCTGCAGCCTACGACATAGAAAGTTATCTTTGCAGTATTAATAAATTTGTTGTGCTGTTGCAACAAATACGATTATTTATAATCGCTAATTTTATTCAACTATACTTTGCTAATTTAACATAGAAAAAGCTATTCGTATATTACGATTGTAAATTCGCTGAATGAAAGTGAAGTTTTTAATTACTTTAACAAATCTTTTTTTTTCCTTGTTACGTGAATTACAACTTTGAATTATAACATCGCTTTGCGCCTAGATAATAATTTATACCTAATGACACCCGAGCAGGCACGGCGCTCTGATCCAGCCAGAAAGACACCCAGGACACGATAACGAGCATACAGCATGGGATGTAGATTTGAATGAGATAGTAACTGAACTCTCTCTTGAAAAGCAGGTCCACTTTCAAGCAACTGTACTCTCCTGTTTTTTTTTTATTTCACCATTAGAATCGTTATATGAATTCATCATGTTTTTTCTTCTCAACGCAAGTCTTCACTTACCGGTGTTCGTCTTACTATTGCAGTAGTCCGTGAGGAATTTCTCGAGGGTGAACCGGGGTAGGTGTAAATTCTTAACCACTTGAACGGGGTCGCCTTCCTTCCAGAGAAAGACCAAATCGTCCGTCGTCCATCCGTCTATCGGGACGGACGAAGACGGTTATTATTCGACGAATGATTAACTTCGGTAATGTTTAACGAAAAAATATTTATCGCGGAGTGTTAATCTAGCTAAATGGGATGGAAAACGAAGTTTACCGAGTCGTCGAAATTACTTACAACTCGCCATACGAAGTGAGCAAGTTTGTCGATCCAGGGGATACAGTTTCAAATTCATGGGACACGAGAGCGTCAAGGATATCCTGCGTCAGGGAAAGAAAAATAAGGATGGTTTATATTTAATGCCTGTGGAAGTAAGAATCCAATTCGCAATGGTTACACAAACGCGCTTATGTTTCGTCATCCGGCACGATACACAAGATATAGATCTCCGATGTGTACTTTAGCGATGGGAATTTTGCGACATTATCACGAGAATGAAATGCGAATGTAATGAATAATAAATTCCCGTCTAGGTATATATTGAACGATTTTTTAATTTGGATTTCATATAAGCACCCTCAAATTCGCAGAGGAGAGAAGAAAAAGAAGAAAAAAACGACATCAATAATTCTTTGTGAAAAATTGCGCAATTTCGCTGATTAAGCTGACTCTGCATTCGCCGTAGATTGATTACATCCATAACGCTGGTACTCACCGTATACTATAAAGAACCGAGCCATGCGGGAAAATTCGTATGTATACGTTCGGCATAATGATATTATGGAAGTGACCCTCCTTCTCGTTCGAGAAGAACAAATCTGGCATCCAGACGCGGCTAGCCTCCGTCAGGGTTAAATATTTAAGTTTACCTGCAACGTTCAACGAGAACAGTGGACATGAAACATCCGTGAAAAATAGGTGTACGTTAACGAATACGTTAGCGTTCATTCAGTAAGCAGAAAGCGCGAATATCAGCGGTAATTTGCCAAAGGATGATAAAAATAGCCGCTATTAAATTTGCGTAACGACCAGCGCGAGCGAATAAAATGTTACGATTCGTCCTTTGAGGCATGATATAATTGCAACATGAAAAAAAGTGTATAAACGCTCTTTGTGCGTCCGAACTTTTCCCGTTTGACCGCAAAATATCGCGTTTGTGTGATGTTACTGCATGAAGATACTTTGGCATTTATGGAAAATAAAAGAAGGATACACTTTGATCGGACTTTTTGATTTTTTTTCCATATTGCAATCTATGCAGTTACGGGAAATATATTCCACCTTTAAACTAATATTCTTGTGATATTCGTATGACACGGCATTGTACACGCATTGCATGACTGTTATATTACTGTTGCTCCTGTTTTATCGCATCGTGACTCTTATCAGCGTCGAAACATCAATACCAAAAGCATAGAAATTTCAAACTGAAAATCAGTTATAAAATACTATTATGAACTTTACGTACCTCCAAAGTCATTAAACCGTAATCTCTCATCCAACCATTGTTCCCGAAATGTTAATTGTACGGAGTATTCCTGGAGAGAAGAAGAATAAATACGATTAAACAGCATCGCGCGTTATGGCAGCGAGTAATGTAAAGAGTTATTCCTTTCTCTTTTTAGTAAGCGACAGTCTTTCTAATTATAAAGTTTCATAAGAAACGTAAAGAACGTGCGTAACGAAATAAACAGTAACAGAGGTCTAAATTCATCTCGAATCAAATAGTATTTATAATAGCAGTGAAGTCTTTATGAAGAGAATGAAGAAAATAGCTTCGCGTAAACGATAACTCCGCATTTAATCAAGAGTTTTAATTATAATTACAATTGTATTTTTAATTCAATAATGATCAATTCTCGAGAACGAGTATCGATATAATATTTCAATGCGACACGTAAAATCTAATAAAACATAAAAGAAAGTTGAATTAAAAAAAAATGTAATCTTTTTCTTTCCTCTTTATATATAGATATATATTATTTGATAAAAATCTCGCACCTATAAAAAGCAATTATTCAAACACCTCGTAACACAAAGAGAATTTCTTTTTATCTATAGGTAATATTATCGCCACTCTGGAACGTGCAACGTCAAACTGGTTGTCAATATTCTTATCACAAAAAAGAAGTGATCGTTAATACAGATATGAATTTCAATTTTATGTTAAGAGCTGTATTCTCGTATAGGTCGGAATATTTTGACATCGTTTTAGCAATTGACATTGTTGCTTTCATTTAATTTTTCTCAAAAAAAGAAGCACTAAGTCTGATATCACATGAATTATATTTTGTGTCGCAATAATAAAATGATCAAATAAAATGATTACAGCGAGATAATAAAAATTAGTGTAAGTAATGTCAGTAATTTCAGAAAGAGATTTTAATCACAGTAGATTAACGAGGTCAGTAACATTCGTGCCTATTGATCCACATCTGCGACATTAATCTGTCTTGGTGTAATCGCGCATGTCGATAAGTTAACTCGTCACGGATCGAACTGATGCATTTAGTGGTGGAAGGACGTCATTTCATCAAGTTGCACCTGAGCGACGTACAACACGCGTCAATCCGTGACGACTATCTATCACTTGGTAAATGTGTGTGTCAAGAAATATGGAATAGAAGACTGGAGATGTTATATATCGGTAGAGGTGAGAAAAGCGTCCCGGGAAGACGAAAATTCCTGGATTCGAATGAATTATTGAAATGCATCCGGGGACGTTTTTCCGCGATAAAGCGATCATGCGACTCGAGGGCGTTACAAGCATCGACAGGACATCAATATAGCCGATCTGTCGTCAAATGCTCCGAATAACATTGGCGCAGCCAAGGAGATGGGGCGATGGGGGTCAATAAGGGCCATGCAAAAGCGAACACCGAGGACCTACCAGATGTAATCAGATCAAATGCCAGAAATGTCTCGGGCACTATTGCGCAATCTGTTAGCGGTATAAAAGAGAAACGCATGCAGTTTCGCTCACGGTGTTCTCGTGTTCTCCAGTTCGCCTGCAATTCGTTCCTGCGCCGGCGTGCGAAGTCCTGTACGCCCTGTTTCCTATTTCAGAAGGGAGTAAAAGGGAGTGCTTTCGCAAATACACATTTCTTTTCCTTTCCTTTTTTTTTCTTTTAAATACTTTCTTCCTTCCTCCTTGTTTCCCTACCGACCGCCAATTTTCGTCTATCCTCCACGCTCGGTGCAGTGCAGTTTCACTCTACAAATGTTTTTTAACATGAAAAAACATCCCGTTGGCCCTTCTCCTTTTTTTTTTATCTAACTTCTTTTTCCCTGTCGGCTTGCGGTATTAGTTTTCACTTTAAAGTGTGCCAGAGCTCACACTCGTGTGTGTTTCGCTCTTCTCCGCTCTCCTCCGCTTCTAACTCGTCCGATGGTTTTGTTCCGTCGTTAACTTTTTAGCGACTCGGCCGTATTCGCACGCATCTAATATCGGCGGAAAGTTTCTGAAAAATTGAGGAACATACCGCCAAACGAGGATTTACCGGTCACTCTCTTTTCAAGCTTTCGTTCATTCTATTTTTCCTTTTCTTTAATTTTTTTTTTTACGCGCGTTTTCTTTTTTCTCTTTTCTAGTACAATACATCACTCACAAAAGAAATAGAATATGCTAAACGCGTTTGCGTAGATGCCCGTTTGTACTTCAAGGTACTTATTCCTTCCCATGTAACACGAACGACGAGCTTTCCTTGGGACAGGTATCGTGTGCAATACTACGGCGATTATACGGCATGCACTCGCGATTTTCGCATCTCTCGAGATAAAAGCGATTGTATCCGTATGTATGAAAAATATATCTTGTGCGCATAAAACGACGTTATGGAGATTCGTCTATCGAGTGTCGTCAGAAGATTTCGAACGAGAAATCGAGTTGTTCTTTCAAAATATATGCATCTTGCACAAAAATTCTATGACTGAAGAAATTGCCATTGGCGGGGAGACTTTTTCACACTCGATTTGATTAAAGTGGAGGATAGAAATTACTAATAAATCATCGCAATGATCTTGCGGTAACATCTTCGTGGAGACCTAAATCACCTTTCTAAGTCAATTGCTTGAATAAATTGTATGAAACGAAATAAATATATGCGATCATTAGAGAACTGATATATATAAATTTTTTGCAACCCATTAAAATTTTTTAAAATAATATTACGTCATATATATATATATATATATATATATATATATATATATA
>NW_012130096.1:2129700-2135452 GCF_000143395.1 Atta cephalotes
AGAGAGAGAGAGAGAGAGAGAGAGAAGCGAAAGAAGAAGACGAAGAAAGACGACAGAAAAGGACGGTTCTTGCATGGCCTAAAATTGAACGACCGATTTTTTTTCTTGCAACACCTTCAACGCGTAAACGATTCCGATGTAATATTTATCCCGTGGTTCAGTTTAATGATTACAAGCGAATGATGTCCGAATAGCGAAAAGTAGGAAGAGGGATATGTGAACAAATATCGTTTTTGTTTTTTTATCGTGTGATGCTGGCGTGTAAAGCGTAACGAGTCTCTGATTCGTCGAAACAGAATGCCAATTATCTCGACGAGTTCCGCGCGACGGCTGGGAAAATAGAAAAATCAATGTTCGAACCGCGATGTCGAGAAGAATTCGACTGGACGTCATTTATGATGGAGTTTCCATCCGAAATCGTGTCTGACGTATATCAATGAATCAACAAAAGAATGGCAATGATTACCGTAATATCAAGAACACTGTAATGCATTGAACCATGTGAAATTTATCGCTCGTACATATTCATATGAAGTTTATCGTTCATATTCATTTTTCCGCCTATCGTGGGATATAAATATCCCTCTCCGACAAAAGATGTGTTATACATAGCTTTGAGTAAGTAACAAAGATCACCCTTCAGTCTCGCGCGACTGAAGAATATCGGTTGCCTACTCTCATCTTGACACAGAATTCCAAGGAATCGTGCGAAACCCATCCTTGGAGAACAAGAAGTCCAAATAATATCACATTGACTGAATTATGATAAAAAAAATAACATAAATTCGATCAATAACCAGTCGATATGACATCATTTTGATTTTCTTGTTCCACTTTGGGCCACTTAACGTTGACCACGACCTCCATACGGAGAGAATTTTTTCTTAGAGTTTATACTCTGAAAATATGATAGTCGTGGGACAACATTGTATTTCGAGGAATTTTAATATAAATCTCTCTTCCATTCATTAATAAAACTATAATAAAGTATAAAATAAGTTTAATCAATTTTATTG
Organism: Atta cephalotes; assembly: GCF_000143395.1. Lineage (NCBI taxonomy): Eukaryota > Metazoa > Arthropoda > Insecta > Hymenoptera > Formicidae > Atta > Atta cephalotes. The sequence goes on from NW_012130096.1 coordinate 2,130,717, forward strand.
AAGTACATGGTAAAAATCTTTAAAATATTGTATTGTATCACAATTATTATATTTTCAGGGTAAATAATTAAAAATAATAATTCTCTCTGTGCAGATATCATTTGCATTTGCAATCAACGAGGCAGAGACACGCGTGCGTGTGCATGTGAATGTGCGTGTGCGTGTGCGTGTGCGTATGTGCGTGTATATCGAGCTTACTATCTCTCGTTTGTTCGGCGAGCAAACCTGAGGCCCGCAACGTGTCTCGGAACGCATTTTGAATTGAACTTGCGAATGATTGTCCTTCGCCGCTCACGCGGGCACATGTCGGTCAGTCTCTCTATAGCCAAAGGTTCCAACAAGGCACAAGACGTGGTTGCAACGTACAATCAATCGAACGTTCGTACGATCAGTATGGGTGCTTTTCACTTGATGACGCAGGTCAACACAAAGCGTCGTTCTATCTTGTTACTTCCTGAATGTCAAGAAAGGCAGAACGACACTCGTACCGACTTGTGTCATGTTCAAATGGAAAGCATCCTATACAGCAACAGACAAATTACTGATCGTACACTGCAGGCGCGACACAGCTAAAGCTCTAGATGTACCAAAGTAGTGCAATCTTTCTATCCGAGCCGAAATGCCGACAACTTTCCTATTGGCTGTTTCGACCGCCATTTTCGACCTAGTCCAATAAGCACTTAGTATTATTGGTACAAAATGGAGGTATTAGTCGAAAATGGAGGATACTTTGCGCTACTTCGATATATCTAGAGTTTCAGTGACAGCTTCACCGTGCTTTGTCACCGCGGATTCTTCAGCCAATCCCAAGTCGATTTCTCCTTAACGAAAACCTCTCGATTAATTTCAATGTTCGAATACATTCGAGTCTGTTAAATTAAAACAACAGACATGGATCATCCATGTGTCGTATTCCCTTGCGACATAGAATTCGCATTAAGATTTCGATATCGCCAATCCGTTTCTCCTTCCTCCTCTCTTTCCTTTGAAGAAGAGACCGACTTCTGAATTCAGCCAAAAACTCCATGCATCGATCCCGGACACGATAAAGCCGGGACGGCCTGTATAATATGTATGTATATAGACTTAACATGACAGTTAATGACATCGAGAAAAATCAACGAGGTGCGATTAGCACACATCCATTGTCAGCGCGACGCACGAGAGTATGCATATACATGTATAATACGTATGTACGTGTGCAGAGATGTCACGCGCGCGGGAGATGAGACTGATAATATATATATATGCATATATACGTATACATATACACGTAATACAGATACAAGTACAGAGAAGTGCAAATCTTACGGCATCATATACACGTGACGTTTTAATATAATTGTACACAATATGTGAGGATATACAGACTGTAAGGCCTTGTTGATGATTACTTGTATATTGCACTCACCATATTATAATCATCTATTTTGCTGATAGAGCGGAGAAAGATGTTGACCTTCACATTTGTCGGACCATCTAACACGTCGACCGGAACAGAACAAAAGAAATCGATTAATTAAATCGGTCGCCGTGAACCGAGGATCGCTGGGCTTTGTATTTGTCTTTGCTTATTTCTCTTTTTTTTCTTTCTTTTTTTTTTGCTTTGATTAATTCACTTTCGCTTTCATTTTAATTTACCGAGGTAATATAATTTGCGGTGTGGGTGGATCATTAATGAATGAGAGGATGGGAGGAGGAGGAAGATGGGCGAAAGGAGACGCGGAAATGATAGAGGCATCGTGACAAGATGATTCTGAGACTCATCGCTTCTCTCGAACGCACGTGTCGCACGCGTCAATGGATCGAACGTTAATAAATAATGGATTAATCGCGAATGTCGCTTCCGCCAATTGTACGATACGCATCCGAGCGAATGGACAAAACGATAGAGCATTATCATCATGCACTTTTGTGCCCCGCGATAAAATCACGACAAACCGCACTGTATATTTTCGAAAAATCGTTATGACTAAATCAAACTCCCGATAAAGTGTCATACTCGTAACACGTGCTCGTTCTCTGACGATTAATTTTTACGGATGACACTTGAAATATCGTTTTATTTTAGTTTTTAATCAGTTTGAAACACTCCTCCGAGAGGACAGGAAACCTTCCATTATTTTGCCGCGAGGCACAGATCGCATATCTCGTTACGCGAATCTAATATGTGTTGCATAAAAAAAGCGTAAGAGAGTTTGGAGATGAGCTTGGATATATGCAGATATCATGAGATCGATATAAAATTTAAATAAACACGCTACGTGCTACGACATTTAAATGGCATGGGGTGATGCGATGGGGCGAACTATACTGCAGCGATTTAGCGAGCGTGTCCCACAGCTCGATTGATACTTCACGCAAATAACGGATCGTGTGAAAACTACGGATCTACTACTGGTCGAGAAAAAAAAACGAACAGAAAAAAACTCGTCTTGAGAGCTAATGTGGAGTAAGATCAATTTTGGACTTGCGGATGACAGTATCCTTTGCTGTGCGATCTCTTATAGGAGCGAAAACGGAATAATATCCAGCGCTAAAAGCGACGATTATTGATCCATGCGCTTCGCCAAGTGTAAACAAATCCCATAAGATATAATACAGGTAAGGAATAAAGTCGATGTGCATATGTGTTCGGTGTAGCACATCGAATGCAGAATGCTTCAGCTGTCGCTTTGCGTGTAATCCGGTGTACGACGAGCGATACAGACACCGTTTGAATTTAAAAAGAAGTCGAATAATATCAGGCTATTCCAAACGTTCTGTTCGAGAAATTCGAGGAGATGCATGAACAGTGAAATAATAAACCCATGAGAAGAAGAAAGAGCAACAGTGATGAAAATAGATGTATCTGACAAGAAAACATGTTACATTGCAAACATGATATCAGAAAATTGACGTTATCAATTAAAAGATTTAGAATAAGTATCCTAGATGGTCAAATCTTGGGATTCTATGAATTCTATATCCGACTTGTTTGATCATTTTAACTTAGACACAAAGTATCTTGAGTATGCATTACTGAAAAAAAATATTTCAATAAAAGTTGTAGGATTTAATGAGGATTGGCCCATCTGGACTCAAAATCTAAATACTCATCTCCCTTTCAAACGTTACAACTTTTATTTGAAACGTTTTTCAAAAATGAATTCTCGAGATATTTGTATCTAAGATAAAGTGGCTAAACATATTCCGATCCGAGTCAGGTACAGAATCTGTAAAAATCCCAAGATTTGACTATCTGGAATATTTATTTCAAATGTGAATTTTCAGTTGGTAACGTTAGATTTCTGATATCACTTTTGCAATGTAGAACGTTTTTTTTCAAGGCACGCAAGGCGACGTTCCGAAGAAGCTTCTACATTCGGATGCTACGAGGACATCTGAAATATTGGAAAAAGAAATGCGTTCTACTGCGGGCTTTCGGAGTGAATCGGAGTTAATCGTGGTCCCATTATACGCTTTCGACGGCCAAACGTTTGTTCCCGCCCTCCGTAATGGGCCCGACCAGGTGTCTTCACCGGAGGTCGACCTTTGACACAGAAGGGGTCTGATTGTCGCATCTTTCGCTGCTCTCGGACACGCGAGGCACACCTTCGTCGTCGTCATCGTCTTCAGAGCGGTTGCGCGGCATGGGGATTAGAAACACCTAGGAGAGGATTCTAGAATCCCATTGCCATGTTCGTATTTGTCTATGTCGTTTTCGCGATGAGATAATCAGTAATGGACATAAGATGCGGCGAATCACAATTTTATATGCTAGATCTTACTTTCAAGAAGCAGAACTCGCGCGCGACTCTGTATACCCGATGTCACTTTATTCAAAAGAGAGATTATCAAGATCTCTTGATTGCGTGTCCTGACTGTCAATGGAACACCTTTTTTGTGCTAAATAGCGGGAAAAGTATCAATAATATAGCCAATAATATAGTCAATAATATAACGGTAATTCGCGGTAATATTTTATTGGCTCGATCGAAGGGAGCGATTTAATTGATACCACGAAGGAGCAAATAACAGATGAATTTATTAACAGGGCTTTTCTGTATTTTCGCATCGTACATAAACATGTAAAATATAGATTATATTTTCATATCAGTTATCGAGTTTATGTTATAAAAATTATATATCATGCCTTGCACCTCTTTTTGCAAATACCGAATAATTTAACTTGGCTATTTATACAAAAGGTATTCGATATTTTCAACGAAAAGCTGCACATACTTTATCGCTTTTGTTTACAAATTACAAAATGAGTTAATGGTTCAAATGTAACGGATAATATCAATAAAATGAAAGAGAAGTTCGATAATTGAAAAGTCAGAGGAAAAATATATAAAGTGAGAGGGAGTCTGAACGTAGATGGAGTCGCTTAGCGTGTGTTGTGTGGGAAAAGGTGGATATATCTATTATGAAAGAAAGAACATATCGATTTAATGGAATGTCCATTAAATCTTTGACAAGCCCTGAAATACAATTCTTTTCGCTCCGCCGACGTTTGCTAAATACTGATTGTTGAAGCAGCATCTGGTTTTAACGAACTGTTGAAAGTCACAGACCATCGATCCTGCGTTCATTAATGTTTGTTTCAGAGAAGTATGACAATCTCAGAAAACTCGTATTCATTCGTATTGAAGCAAAATTCTCACAACGAGACAAGCTCACGCGTTCAGAATCAAGGCATAGTATATATATATATATATATATATATATATATATATATATATATATATATA
>NW_012130096.1:2136531-2137276 GCF_000143395.1 Atta cephalotes
ATATATATATATACTCATTATCGTAGACAGAAAACGTAGAAACAAATCAAGCGAACGAGAAACTGCATATTTTGAAGTGTGACAGTAAATTTCCTATTTTCCGGAATGTCGCCCGGAACAAAATGACCCGGGCTTTATTAAGCACCGGGCAAATTAGGAAATGTTTTGTGTTGCTAATCGGCGCATTGCAGTTGCATTAAACTCTCGTAATCTAATAAGCGGGTCTCGGATATTGCCGCTCCAGTGAGATTTACTGGACAATCGTGGATTGCTGGAGAACGATCATTTTATGTATTTCGAAATTTGAACATGGAAAGTCATCTTCCCTACTTTTTCCCCGGATTATATTTGACACATAAACTAGATTTTATATTTCTTTTCTACAAATATACGTTCTGAAACATAAATTGCAGTTTATAATATAAAGAAATTAACATAAAGGGGATGAGATGTAGCACGCTATTTTGAAGTCACATTAAAGGATTAAGTTAATCTTCTCTTGCTGGCGCTTGTAAACAATTAAATGCAGTCAAACTGGATGTAACAAGCTTTCAAAAATAATTCTACCTCGCTCGCGATGACAATATCGTGAAATTCTGTATCTCCTTGCAGTAAAGAGATAAAAGCTAATTAAAGCCAGTATGCAAAAATAAATATGTAAATATTTATGACAATTATTGAAATAATAAAATATCGTAAAAATTAGTTCTTATGATTATTTCCGCTTCAACAATTGTCATAGACA
>NW_012130096.1:2140166-2148261 GCF_000143395.1 Atta cephalotes
AGAGAGAGAGAGAGAGAGAGAGAGAGAGAGAGAGAGAGAGAGAGAAAAGAGAGAAAGAACGACGTGTGTAGTATGTACGTGTCTGCTGTATTTTGCGAGGCAGCGTGTATATGTTTTATGTATGTATATACTTGGCATTAAAAAATCAACGCGAATAAACATAATCGAAACAAGTCAAAAAGAGAGATGAAACTCTATCATCTACCACACAACAGCGGGTAAGAGCGATACTATATACTCTAATGGAATCTCATAATTACGCACAGCACGACGCTAAGTAAACAGAGGAAAAAGAAAAAAATCATCAGAGAGAAAGAAATCGTACCGAATCCCGGATTAAGAACGAGACTAACAAGAAAAATCGGAAAAGAAAACAAGAAAAGTCGGAAACAAGAAAAATCAGCTCTATCTCGGAGCAATTTAATATATGGAAATATAATTCCTCGGTATAATTAAGTTCCGATGAGTATTATAATGGAAATTTTATGCATTATTTTTGCTGTTATCTGATTCTTATACAATTATAAACGTGGTTGCTTCGATCGTGGCAATTTTTCATTCTGCAACCTTCACACTTTCTTCACTGAAGGCTTATATTTCCGCGGATAAATCAAATAACGTTTTGCGTATGTGATTAGATTAATTATCTGCTGCATAATTAGCTATGTATGTCAGCGAGTTAGTATCACATTGCTTCATTACTTCCCTTCATTCTCATATGATCTAAATTTCGCGAGGATACAGAAGCGCTTTTGATGTTGCTATGGTTTAATATCGACCGAAGGCGAAGGCGGTAAAGAGCGCGTCGTGCTATTCGTAAGTCTCAACTCATTCATAGACATACAGAATAGATACTTGCTTAACGTAGAGAACATGACGGTAGGTGGAGATACAAAAGAGCCACGAGAGCGGGCCTCAAGATACGCAACGGGTGTTTTGTTGTTTAGCACGAAGAGGAGAAGAGAGACAAAGAAGTAGATTGAAAAATGTGTCGTCTATACATCGTGAGATCAAAAAGGGCATTAGAAGGATACTATACAGCGACTTAATGATAACAAGTAAATTAACTATGTGTGCGCGCGTGTGTGTGTGTGTGTGTGTGTGTGTGTGTGTGTGCACAGGCATTTCCCATCGATGTCGGAAGATGCTCCACCGACGAACACGGAGTCTAATTTTTCCTTGGTATTCGCTTTCAATATCGCTAAATATCCATTAATAAATATCCGCTAAATTTCCACAATCAAACCTCGAATGAAATCTTTGCATTAAAATAAGATTGAAGTCGAGTTAAATCGGTTTCAGCACTGAGAAAAAATATAAAGTCAATTTTAATAAATATTTAATCGAATATTGCCTACTAAATTTTATTAAATATAAAGATACATTTATTTGATACAAGAAACATTAATTTGATCTAACAATCATTTTTTTTACCGAACAAATATTTATTTACCGTAAGTAAATGTTAAGTTGGCAGTAATGAACTAAATATTTATTAAAATTGACTATATTATTTTCCTCAGTGAGTGAATAAAGGTCCGTCTATTATCGCAATCTACTTTTAGGGGATGAATACCGCAATTTTCTGAATTACAGCTCGAAAGATGGAGAATAGATCAGGCTATCCACCGGTAGCGATGGGATCCCCTGTGTCTCATGATTTTCGTATATCGGTAATGTAATCGTTATACACCTCCGCAGCGCACGCGGCATTCGAGACGCGTGGCCGAAAAACGCGTTGACAATACGCGTGTCGTCGTGCGTTACGTCGACGTATATTTACACAGCTCCTTCAGGTATATGATATAATAGCGCTGATTGTGATATGTGATAACGAAACACCCAGCATTAGATAGTCTGTTACTTGTGTATAGTATATATAAAAAAGGCACATGTGTGTGTCTGTGATCACGGGGCGTTGCATTCTTTTTCAACTTACCATAGTAACGTCATCTATTTTTGAGATACTTCGAACAAATATGTTGACGCGGACAACCGCGGGCCCATCTAACATGGCAAACAGAACAAACAAAATTAATCAATCGTTGAGCAGCAATCAGATACATCGAGGTAGAGATGTGTGCGTGTGTGTGGTATGATGAAATTCTTAGATTCCCTTCTGAACCACTTGCGATTGACGATGAGTTGTGAGATGTGCTTAATATAGCTTATATCTTATATCTGTTCGATATTCATTATGTCTGTTCAAAATTTTAGAATTTATCGTTTTCTTTTCTTTTTTTTCGTTCGACGGTCTCATTTATTAATCCGGCGATCTTCCAGCGTCGTTCAGCCCTTTCTTTCGACTATCCGTTGCCATTTCTTTGCCCCTGTGTTACGTTCGAATGAATTTGATTTAACGCCCAATGTTTCAGCGCGTTTATCATCGTTAAAATGTAACGTTCCGATATACAAAGAAAACGTTTAACCATGATCTTAAAATCTGCGGCAGTAAACTTCGACCTAAATGTAAAGCACTGTTTTAGTAAACCGTTTCGCGTTAAATCGGTTTTTTTATTTTTAGAAACGTCTATATTTATACGTTTCTGGCGCAACGCGGAAATACATTGCTCGCGTTAAGAAGCTCCGCTTCTAATTCGTCCATTCAAGAGATTCATCCGATTAAGTAACGTTTAGCCTTCGTAGCGATCTACGTTCGATCGCAAAGAGAGGAATTCGTGTTCATTGAATTCAGGTGAATACGTGATAACGAAACACCCAGCATTAATTTGTTGCTCGTGTATAGTATGGTACATAAAAAAGGCACATGCGTGTTCTTTAAATCTGAATCAGTGGATATAGTCACTAATTACTCAATCGCATACTTGGCACTGAATAATCAATGAGATTCAATGTAAAAAAGGAAAAATATTTGAGCATTATAATTAGAATGATATGAACTGATATTTGCAAATTAATTTCAATCTTCTAATACTACGTTCACTAAATTTATGCACTAAAACAAGGTTAGTTAGATCACATCATAAACATTAGGTAGGGATCTTACATTTCATTCACTGATTACCAGTGGCATATTTGGCACTGTTATCAATAATTATCCACTAATTTAGAGATTGTGTCTGTGATCGCGGGGCGTTGTATTCTTTTTCAACTTACCGTAGTAACGTCATTTTTATATTGTTGAGATACTTTGAACAAATATGATGACGCGGACAATCGCGAGCCCATCTAACTTGGTATCACATAGAGAAGAATTCGTGTTCATTAAATTCAGGTGGATCCATATTGATAAATCGTGTCCTCCCTCGATTATTTGCTTTCGCGGCCATGTTATTCCTTCCTCGAATCGATTTACCGGATTTTTCTGCGGTATAGCGAAAACGCTTCGCTCATTGAAGAATCGCGGCCACGGAAATAATGCATGACACGCGGGGGACACGAGCGTTATTTCGTGGAATCCTGGCGCAGAATATATCGGTCGTGCGATACCGCGAAACGAATTTTCTCTCGTGCAGTCGTCTATTTACTCGCACGAAATAGTCGCACGATCCCAGAGGTAATAGCCGGCGTCGGCGATAATCGATACACGCGGGACGAACCACGCAAATCACTAGATACGGATCAACGGAAGCTAAATAAATTGTGCGCGCCAGTATACAATCGAGCAGTTGAAATATGAAAGATCGAATAAGCGGAAACGCGATGAAAAATCGATGACAGTCACCGCGCCATCATCATTGTCGTCGTCGTCGGAATGTATTCGTTGTCGGAACGACAACGTGCCTCATGGTATTGTCGAATTATTTGAACCAATGGCGGCAGTCAGCAGATAAAGCAGCTCGACAACTTGTAAAATTCTTTAGTACATGGAGAAAAATAGATAGTCTCATTATGACATAAAAAAATAAAGGTATAACATTCCGTGGATGAGCAGGAGAGTGAATTAGGGATCAAATTTGATTGGCCATTCCAGTATTATACGTATGAATTGAGTACACTTGGGCTCAAATTTGATTGATCGTTTAGTATTGCTATTCGCCATTATGCGCAATGTTATATGCTTTAAATTTCGAAAGAGTTAAAATATCGCCACTATTGAAAAAGAATGAAAAATTTGTTCTCTTGAATAAGAGTGACAGATTTTTACTCTTTTTTGAAGTGAAATTCATTAAAAAAGGAGTGAGATTTCTTTCCTATAGAATTAATTTTCACTTCGTGAAAATCTGCCATTCTTATTCAAGAATGTAAATTTTTCATTCTTATTCCTTAGTGGCAGTATTTTAACTCTTTTGGAGTGAGATTTTACTCCAAGAAATTTAGAAAATACACCTTTCTTTTTACATCCTGAATAGTCTTATAAAAATTCATTCTGACAAGTCTAGTAAAAATATCGAAGATATTTTAGGGTAAAAAGTACATTACAATTATAATAAATCCATTCAAATGGTTATAGTAAAATATACTTATAGTAAAATAAATTATACTATTCTCAAAAACTGTAAACACGAACAACTCTCAAGAACTTTACATACTTTATTTTTTACCGTACAATAAAGTAAATTTTGCCAGGACTAAGACAAAAAATACTTGTCAATAAAGTAAGTTTTATTGAGATGTATGATAATTTATAGATTAAGAGATAGTCACCCAATTGCAGTAGCATAAAATTTACTTTACGAAATGTACTAGAAAAGTAAAGTAAATTTTACATAAGTAGATGACTGTCTCTATATGAACCTGCCAATTCAATAAAATTCAATTTACCAGAATTCTAGCAAATATTACTTAACATTTTTCTCCGTGTATGATTGCCTTTAACTCCTCCACTGGATCTAAATACATAAATCAGTTTATTGGCGAATCCACGGGGAATTTTTTTTTTTAAATATTTTTAACAAAATGTTATATCTATTTTAAATATTTCTGAAATTTTTAGTTTTTAACCACAACTTTAACAACATTTCAAAAATATTTTTTAATTTAAGAGACTCCCAGATATTAAAAACATAGATTTCATCATACAATTTTTCTTCCATGTTGACATAATTTTAAATAAAATGTTTTATGTAAATTATATATTTAAACAATATTTTTTCAAAGTAATAATGTAAATAATAATTTAATATTTTATCTTTTCGTATTCAACCTTAAAAAAAAAATTTTGTTTATGATACGCCAATAGCATCCAGATAAATTTCTGGATTCATCAATAAAAAAATGTTACAACAGTTGCAAAGCTGTTTTTTACCGAACGCAGCCAATTTCGGGAATGAATCAGATACTCGGAAAGCCGACAAAGCGCACGATGCTACGTAGTTTATGTACCTGAAGCGATATATTTGCAGAACGGATTTTACTTGATTTTTTTTTGGTTCGGAAATACTCTAAATAAAAATGTCGAAAAACCATACAGAACAACGTACAGAACGAAATCGTTGAGGAATGTAGACTCGATGAAAATATTCATGCCGCGAGAGACAGCTGAAACTTCGTTTGCTTGAACGGCGTGACGTTTCGATCTCGTCATCTCTCTTCCTCTTTTTTACGCGAAACAAGGAGAGTTTCGAAAAAAAAAAAATTGACGTGCGCCGTAGACGCAAATAAAAATGGAAAGGAAAAAAAAGGATATTATCCACAGGAGGAGAAGGGATTTCTTTGCTCGGGACGGTAGAAAATCTAGAGTGCCGCTCCTGTTTGCGACTCCCGCGCGATATTATCGAACAAAATTTCCATATCGCCATCACGGTCCGATTAGTCTCAAAGCGAGATGACCGCGGTTATCCTTTGAACGCTTACGCACAAAAAATGCGCGGTGAATATAACGCGGACGTGATGTGACGTCGCGGTCGCGATTTCTGCGATTTCGAAGATGTATTGTTTGATCCCCTCTGGCGAACTCCGTGCCAGAGTTCGTCATGTTGACGGCGTGTCAACAGCGAGACGTTGAACACCTTCGCACGTCAATTGTCGTCGAAGTTACGCGACATTTGACAGTATTAGGAATTGACGCTATGAGACGCCATCGGCGTCACACGGCGTGGAAAATGCGCGCAGGCGTGACAAATTTATACAGAAAAGTCAGAATAACACGCAATCCGCAAGCAGTGATATTTCAATCGCGCGCGGTTGACAACTGATTTATTTCTCGACTAGGATTTATAAATTATTTCAAGAATAATGTTCCTCCACAGGAAACTATTCTCATCGTCGTATCATATTTCGAAATGCTTTCGTCTAAAGGTTGCGCACTCGTTAGTTTTAGATATATCAAATTATTCACAGCAAAGACGGCGACAAGGATTAATAAGTTAGCTGTCGTCCCAATTTTAATCTGCATACCTATCTATATCGATCCAACTAATTTCGCGAAGATTGGACTGCGTCTTATTTCAATCAGATCTATAGACTGTCAGGAAAACAGCCGATGGATAATTGACAGCTATCGGAAGAGAAGCCCGCGGCGATATTGTCATTATCAATGATTTAACTGCGTTTAAACGTCGACGAATGTCGATGTCAGCATCACATGATCGGCGGATGCATTCCCTCGTTATGTCATTATCGTCATCGTTGGAAGTCTAACTCTGTTTGTAGCAGCATGAACGAGCCAGCCGTATCGTCCTGAGCCATACAGAGTGTTTGCGTACCATTCCGCCCTACATGAACCAGGACAAGACGTCGGACACGTAGTGCTCGTCGTCGTCGTCTTCGTCGTCATCATCGTTTTCGTCTCCGTCGTCGTGTCATCGTCATCATCGTCGTGTCATTAATATCGCCCACTTTTAAACCCGTGATCTCGCTACACGAAACGCGCAAAGCAGGATGTTACAAATGTTTTTCGAGTGCACGAATGCTTCAAATTCAAGGCGTCCTCGCGTGCAAAAACGAGTGCTTACTTGAAAAAACTATCATATTCTGACGAAGAAGATACTGTCTTTAGCATTTATAAGATCGAATTATAATTATATATATGTAATTATAATTATCAACGCGGATAAATGATATTTATTTTTTGTTCTACTTGAATACTTTTAAATAATTCAGTTTATTATTAGAGATTATTACGGAGATATTGAATCACTTAGAGAGCGCAGAAGAAAAAATATTTGTTATCTGCAAAGTCAAAAGTTTATAACCCAACCCGATAATATTTTCAAAATGTAGCTGCAATTATAAGTATAAAATTATATACGTTTAATTTGACTATTTTTATAATATACGGGTTGTTTCACAATCACCGTATAATCTTTCACAGCGTATTTTGAAAGTAAAAATAGAATAAAAATACGAAATTGTCGAGGCTGTATAATAATTTTTTTAATTGTAAGCTAACTTCAACTGCTTTTATAAGTCAAAAAAATTTTAATTTTTTAGCTTCTATTATTATTTGTCTACGGACTCTTTGGAACATTCTAAAATGAAAATACAAAAATGTTGAAGCTATAACAGTTTTTGAACTACAAACTATCTTTGATCAATTATAATTCAAAAATTATTGTAGCTTTGACATTTTCGTATTAGGATCTTTTTAATCTACCTCTATATATAAGAATATAAAAGTATTGTACGATAGTTGTGAGACATCCTATATATTAGTTAGCTTAGTTTTTCTTATTAGAAATAAGATACTTGCTAGACTTTTATCATCGTAAGAACTTTTCTTTTTATCACCTACAAAAGTATCGAACGGTACCAATACTCGTGTTATTGGATACCCAAGTAAGTCAAAGTTCGGAACCTGGGTAAAATTTAAGTGTCCTCAAGTTTTGATGATAAATTCTTTCTTGTTGAAAAGCAATTGGCATAAAATGGATCGACTCGCTTGTACATGTAAGCAACATGTTCTTTATGCAAGAAATAAACGAGGAATACACACAGCTTTCCGCTACAGAGACGACGTAACATTTGAAATTTAATTATTTACGTCATGTGCAGGGAACGTTTGCGAATTTTCGCAAGACGCATACACAATCGATCGATCTAGCGCGCGCGCGCACACACACACACACACACACACACACACACACACACACACACACACACACACACACACACACACACACACACACACACACACACACACACACACACACACACACACACACACACACACTACACACACACACACACACAC
>NW_012130096.1:2151552-2154795 GCF_000143395.1 Atta cephalotes
CTCTCTCTCTCTCTCTCTCTCTCTCTCTCTCTCTCTCTCTCTCTCTCTCTCTCTCTCTCTTTTCTCTCATCTTCAATATCGCATCTACGTGGCTCTCTTGCCAGTATATGTGTTAACACCTGTTCCGACAGGCAGCCGCGCTCCTCTTTACCCGTTAACCTTCGATTGTAAAACAATGATTGAGGCGTAATGCAAATATAAACATATGTAAATATATACATACGTTTTGCTATCGCGTTTCAATCAATTCGGTTTTTATTGGTTAATGTTTACCGCCCTCACGTACATCTTATCCTCCCTATTTGTTTAATTGAAAAGCATTCGAGCTATTTTGACACTTTACGAAATCAATCAGTGTTCAGAAGATTAATTTAATCACGCAAAATATATATAGTGCAAAAATGAAGCGAAATAAAAATAAGTCTCTTAAAAAAAAAGCAATATCGTTTTTGCAAAATATACAATATGCCGCATTTAATTTCACATTAATGCGTTAAAAACTGTTCCAAATTGCTTCCTCTATAAAGAGTTAATTGATAAATAACGTATGTACAAATAAACTTCTAACGCAACTTTATATAAAAGTTTTCATTCAATCATCAAATAATATGAGCCCTTGATAGCTCGTTAAGAATTCAATCTTCAATGATATTCAATCTTCATTCATTATTTTTAACCTCGATGCAAAATTTCATTTGTACACGACAATATTCGCCTGTTTCCTTGACATTTCATTCATTTCGTGAATTTATATGCGCATGATTGGCGTATCTAGACCAGCTTTATACGGATTTGATTGAAAAGACGAATTCCTTCTCTTTCACTGTAGCGAACTTAACCCGTGTGACAGACTGGCGTGATTAATTACCTGGTAGTTCATAATTCGGCAACAAAATTCCCTTCAGTTCTACTAGCATTCATGCTCGCGTATTTCCCTTCTTTTTTTTTCATCCCTGTTTCAGTTATGAATCTTCTTCAAGTCACTTATGCTCGTTACCGCCGTATATACAGTAGTTAGTATTCAGTTCAGATTTGCAGACTGTTTTACAGGCGGAAGAGGGGAGTTGCGCGTAAGATACAGTTAATTCGCAACCACAAAGGATACTGGTATGTGGATAGCGCAATATTCTCCTCCCTAATGTGGTGACCCATTGTGCTCACCCCAAACTAGATCCTATCTCAAACGGCAACTGGCGTTTAATAACAACATTTCCGTGATATGCATCGTTGTTCGCTTATTGTTAGTTTAATTTTTGTAAGACGAGCCAAGAGTACATTGCCTTTTTGGCGCGATCACAGAAACATGTCACGAGAAAACTAATCGAAGTAATTTTATGATTTATTTGTTTGGATCGCGTTTCAAACATTTGCGTTTCATTACTCGCATTGTATAGCATTATAAAGAATTTTATGACCGAAATAATAATAACCAAATAATAATAAATAACAATAATTGATTCTTTCGTAAAAGAATTAAAGGATTAATTATCTAATTTTTAAGCGAAAACTTGGAGAGACGCTTAATGCTAAAAAATAAAATAGAATTAGTATTTTAATTTTCCAACACAAGTTTTGTCAGGAGAACCAACTCAAACTTTATTAATCTAACTTAGCAGATGCGCGAAATCTTGGACGACTTTATGTAATTTGACGCTTTGTTCTTCTAAACGAAGATGAAGCGTTCCTTTTTCTATTCGAATTTCCTAAATCAATTACCCTCGCGTGATTATGAGACCAGGAGAGTATGTAAAATGCCTATAATTATTCTTTTCTTTACTTGACCACGCAATTAAAATATTAATTATGAGTTTCTGTCCGCCCTACTACAAATAAATCAGGCAACTAAGACATTAGGCGAAAGATTAAACGACAACAGTTCATCAAGATTGTAATATAAATAAATCGACAGCGCCGGCGGCAATTGTTTGATCGATATTGGGACCACGTCACTCATTACATAATATTACGCCATATTACATAATATTACAGAATGTTACTTGTAACCCGAACGCAAATATAAATTTCGCAGACCCACGAATTGTAGATCTGTCGTTGCCAAACGCTACCAAAGATTTATGGAAATACATAATTTTCGGATGACCCATTTCCATTTCTTTAGTTCTAATGTCAAACTTGACGTTATCACGATATCAACACGCGTTTTATTGCGTAAGAGAGATCACGTATATGATAACAATTTGAAAGTGAACGAAAAATTACAGAGCTTGCTTTTTTTAGGGCTGTGTTTTCTTACTATTTAATATCAAAACGGTAAAACTGCAAAAGCTGCAATATTAATAATTCTGAGTTATAGAATCATAACTCAAATATATAATCTCATGTCAATGCATTGGTAGATGTTGCGAGTGTAATGTTGAGAGATCAGGAAGTTTATACATAAAAGTATTTGTCAAATTTGAATGATTTAATTATAGAATTTATAGAAGCAGCGTATACAAGAATGAAAATAAAAAAAAATACATCATCTCACTCCTCGATAGCTCACTTCTCGAAGGAGAATGACGATCGAGAGTGACGCCGGACTTGAACGCGTCATACACGGCGTGTTTACGGCTCTCATGGTCGATTAATTTCACGCGACGTCATCGACGATAAACTGACATGATTACGGATGGGGTGAAATTACAAATGCGCGATCGATCGATCGAAGGACACTATGACTATCTCCAAATTACGCCCGGAAGGGCATGGGTTCTAGGACAGGATACTCGGCAGCGTATTAATATCCCTCGCATCGCATCGCATCACATTGCATCGTATCGTATCACGTCGTATCGCATCGCATCGCATCGCATCGCATCCAATCGCATCGCCTCGGGTGCTCAATCTTGAAACGATGTACTTCTCCCAGCCATCCAGAAGTGGCAGCCGGGGACAAACTTCTATGAATTTTCGCCTTTCTATCGCACACTCGGCGATGGTAAAAACTTACGAGCGAATGCGCATTCACGGTTGATATTCGAACGATAAAATTAACGAGCATCGTTTAGTTCCGAGACACGCGATCCGACTTAGCGTCATTCCAGTCGGATAACAGCCGAACGCGAAAAGCAGACCCCGAAGACTCGCAGGAAAAGCGATTAAAGACCTCTTATTATCGCGTGACACGCCTATAAACGGGTGATAAAAAAAATCACATAAATCGTTTTTTTTCCGAGTTTTAAGGCGATATATATATATATATATATATATCGCCTACAAAGATATATATATATATATATA
>NW_012130096.1:2161107-2164485 GCF_000143395.1 Atta cephalotes
ACACATAATTCGTTTTTCGTAGTTTAAGGGATATATATATATATATATATATATCGCCTCAAAAGATATATATATATATATATAGTATGGATGTGCCTACAGTAGAAATCCGACGCGTGCTTAGAGAATATTCCGACGATCGTATTCGTTCGTTTAATTGCGACATATAATTGCGCTCTCGGTGCGATTTATTTAATCCCTCTTTCACACCTGCTTGCAAGAAAGATACAATTCCATCGTAATTCTAAGCTCGGCAAGATGTCGATTACGTCGTCTCTTAAGATTCGTTGTAGTTATATATTTTTTCTCAAATTTTTCATCTGTAAATTATGTTTTGTTTTATGAACAATAAATGGCATTGTACTAAAAAGTATTATTACGTAGTATTATTTATAGTCTTTTAATTATAATTCGTATTGGAAATACCTTCTAATTGTAAGACGAAAATATGTTTCTCTTATTTGATTTAGTCTTTCAACACACAAACAAATATCATGTGTTATTGAATTTCACAAAGAAAAAAATTGAGAAAGATAATTTTATGCGACGAAAGAAAATTTCGGATATTGCAACACGAAATATTGTAAATATACAGAAAGATAAAGTTTTGCTAATTATCTTTAGCAACCGATTTACTGCTTGCTTTATATTTTGGTCTAATTATCTTGAACTTATGCAACTTAAGAAAATAGTCGATTTGTTGATACGAAATGTTCACACTTCTAGAGTTCTAGATTTACAAGAGCAGCGCAATTCTCTGATCTTTGCGGATGCCGATAACTTTCCTATCGGCTATTTCGATTTTGATCGTCTATCATTCAATAAGTAAATAATAAATAATAAGTAAGCTTAGTAAATAAGCCAATAAATAAGTTTACAATTAGTAATTCTTTAATATATGATTATTAGGTAAAAAATGGCGGACTTTTGTAAATCTAAAGCTCTACACATTTCTCTATTTGTCCTTATTTATCACGAATCAAAAGTACTCTGAATTGCCTTCCGTTCGACCCGCTGACTGCAAAAATCGCGATAGGAATCGCGACTCAGGATAGCTATGATGCAATCGATATCGATAAAATTCCATCCGCGATCCATCGCGTTATGTTAAGCTCGAAATTGCAAAAAAAAAGGATACTTTTTGCACAATGTGGAGGAGATTGGAAGATGATTTTCATCATATGAAATTTGTATCCTTTTTCATTATTTTCTAAATCTGAATCAGTGGATAATTATTAATATCAATGCCAAGTATGCCACTGATAATTAGTGAATTAAAAATATAAGATCCCTAACTTAGCTAATCTTTATTATGAGATCTAACTAATCTCATTTTAATGCTTAAATTCAATGAATACAGTATTGGGATTAACGTGAAAATGTCAGTATTTTAGTTCTATAATGCTCAAACATTCTTCTTTTTTTAATTGAACTTCACTGATTATTAGTGCTAAGTATGCCACTGGATAATTAGTGATTATCCATTGATTCAGATTTAGAGAGTAGAAAATTAGATCATTCTATGTTTAAATGTGGTGTATAATTAAAATTTAACGTAAACCATTTTTTTTCTTCGTGCTCTATTATATATATCTGATTTATCGAAATCACATCTCATATATGAAATTATTATCATTTTATATATATATATATATAATAACTTCATATGTATGAGATTTGATTTTGATAAATCAATATATTATAATCATATGTTATTATAATAACACATAGAATTCTATTTTTATTAAGATTTATTAAGAATTAAGAAAAATTTACCGCAAATCTCCCAATTTGCTCGCACATTTTTACCGAGCCATTAACAAGAAGAAGTATATATCGCGCAAAGGGAAGAAATAATATACGATGCAGTCAAGAGACAATTGCAAGAATATAATGGTTCTGTATTTTTATTTCTGTATTAAATTGCACTAGAACTCTCTCGCTTTCGCCAAATATCAAACATATATACCTCTAATTTTAAGTTCCAAAAGTGTATACTAGTTTCAACTACAGAAAACAGACCTAATATCGCGAATAATGCTCAGTAAGTCTCAGGACTTCTCGAGATCGATCGTGGCTCGTTCTGAACGCAAGGCCGCTCAGTACGCCGCATTCACATTCGCGAAGTTTATGAAGAAATTTCTCACCGTTCGGTACGCATTCACTCGGTACGGACGTGCGGAAAATTCTCGCAATTCATCTCGTTCGCTTATTATACATACATGCATATATGTATATATATCATCAATATATGACTGTATATATATATATATGTGTATATATATATATATATATATACACACACACACACACACAATACATATATTTCAATATGTATACTTATATATATGTGATTGTCAATGAATTCGCGCGCTCGTCGTTTGCGTCGCATTAACGACGACGATAGATCGTGTTTGTATCGCGCATTCAATTCTCCGCACTTGACGAAGCTTAAGCTTTTCTCGCCAGAAAGTGCGGTGTATATCTCTCCGTTGCCCCGTTATGTACCTCTGTTTTCCTTTCCGCTTTATTTCTTTTTTTTTTCTACCCTACATTCACATTTCTCGGCTGATTCGCCGCGAGATGTCGGTATAAAAATTACGGTACATGGTGAGGATGGGCAGAAGGAGTAAACAAGGACTCACAAATTGTTATATTCACCTGTTCCGTTCTCCCCGCTTGGCCGGATGCGCGCATCGTATCGGCCTGGTCCTAGGATGTTGTCGAGCACTTGCTTCTCTTTCTCCCGAAAGTTCACTTTTGGCTGCGTACATCTGGAAGAATGTACCAACGATGTCGTCGGTATTATAAAGAAAAAGAAATCTAATTTCTGAAGAGAAAATTTTTTCTTAATGCCCTAATTGTCGCCATAAGTAAATTATAAAAATATACAATAACAATTATAGCAGTTAAATGTAATATAAAAATATATAATAATAAACAATTATTAACAGTTAAATATACAATAATAATAGATAATAATAGATAACAGTTCTGCTAAAGTATTTAAAAATTTAGCTAGATATGGATCTGAAAATAATTTGATTGGATTCTCAAAATAATTATGTAGGACATCCAAATTGATAGGTAGAATGTCAAAACTTGTTACAGTGTTAGTCATGTTTGAGTTTCCTATATAATTATTTTTCCAGGAAACTATTTTCGAAACTGTATCTACCTAAATTTTCAGATATTTTTAAAAAATCATTATTTCCATGCAGAGAGATTTCTCTCTGACCTTTTTAAAAAGTTCGTGTCAAATTTATTTATAACTTTATAGTATTTCTAATCATAATGTATGTATCTTGTATACCATTATGTACATAATATATACTTTATATATATATATATATATATATATATATATATATATATTAT
>NW_012130096.1:2167170-2172606 GCF_000143395.1 Atta cephalotes
TATATATTATATATATATATATATATATATATATATATATATACATTATGTATTCAGAATTTTTTTAATATCTTTTGTTACACGACACATAAAGATATAAATAGAAGTCTATCCTGAATTTTGGTGCAAATTATATAATAAAACACACATAAAATGATTTTTTAAAAATACATAAAAATACCGTCATAAAAAATACACACTTCGCAAATCATCCAAAAATTTTTATATTATTTTTCAAATTCTGTTTCGTTCAATTCTGTTTCGTTCAATTCGCGCGACAAAATTTCAAAGGTGACGCACGTCGGTCCGTTCATAAATTTTCGTTTCTTATAAGCTTTATGCATCATAACAATAATCCCGTGTGGGTCAATAACATATATCTTTACGAGCCACAATGTTCTTTCTTAGAATTATATTTTTATCGCTAGAAACTCTCTCTCGCGAAATCTTGACTTGACATCGTTCCAAAAGTAGTATATAACAGTTTTATTATTAATTCAGGCGATATAACAGTTAACTGCATATGAACAAAATTTGCATGAGGCACTACTAGTAACAATTTGACACAATCCATGTCACAATGAAACAACTTACCTTGATGGATGCAGCAGCACTGCTAGTAACACCAATAATAGTAGTACTCCAGGCCACATTGCGCCGGCCTGCAAGCAAACAAGATAAACACACCTTCATAAAAATTCTGCGGCGAGCTGCGGAACACGAATCCCTACGCGGATTCGCATTAGCAATGATTAAACTTATCTATCTCACACCGCAATCTCGATGCAATCTACGTAATTTCTCCCCTGCGATCCGTAATATCTCATCTTTATTTAGATTCATATTTATTTATTTACTTTATCGACATTGGGCCAGGCAAAAGCAGATGAAGCGTCTGCTTTTTCCTCGCGAGTCACGAAAATCTTACATCTATCGCTAATTCCCATTGATTTTTAATTGCCGTCGATGCTAACTCGACCGATGTTGTTTCTAAACTAAACCGACATAATTGCAATATCGCACGCGCGATATTTAATAGCAGAGGAGCCGAAGTACAAAGCCGGGGATGCCTCCATTTACCATGTCTCACCAACTTCCCGATGATTGATTGAATTAAGACGATGTAATATGTGTGTGAGTGTGTGAAGATCAAAGCGTAGAGAGGCACCGGTGTACGCTTTTATGCGTACCGCACAAGAGTATCAATTATCTCACAAGATTAAGTTGATTACACGTGGAGAAGGAAATACACACATTCCCTGTTTCTCTTTCTATATACGAGTATAAATATCGTGGTATTGCAACTTGAGATTCAACATAAAGAAGAATTGGAGCGATACCAAACGCTGTTCGTGGATTACTGAGAGGGTGTCGGATGTGAATTCTCTTCGAGGTTTGCCCGCGAATGACAAGTTCTATATATTCGTCCATCCATCCCGCTTATTTCACTCGAGGAGATAACTCAATGATAATTGCGAATTGGATGACCGCCCCGACCGTGAATTAAGGTAGAAGCATAGAGGTCGCTTTCATTGTATTAAGAATTGAATAAGTGCCAAGATGCACACGTGGCCTTTTTTGAAACATTTTGAATTGAGATCATGTGAGAAATCTCGTGCACACACGTGTCTATTTTATAACTTAAATTGCAATTCTACGCAAAATGTTATATCACGAAATATATTTAGCGGCTGAAAACTCTACAAATAACGAGAATTCCTAGAGAATTACGAGTGTTCGAAGCTAGCGCGGGACATGGTAGATGCCCCGAGCGACGTCCGTCGGCAATATTGCCGGGTAACCCGGCAAAGTTTCGAGTACTGTGACCCAAACCCGACCCGCGTTACAGCCGACCCGACCCCGAGCTAGAAGCCGAGATATCCGCAGATTCCAAGTACTTGAGAGACCTTAATCGTCTGTTTGAATGCTTCGCGGTCAATTTCTCTCTCCTACTCTTTCTCCTGTGCATTATTATTGTCGAGATATGCGCATAATTTTAAATTTTAATTAAAAAATTATCTATCGTTCATAAAGAGGATACTAGAATATTCCATGCAAGTATTCTTACCTAAGCAAAGATTTACCTCAATTTAAATACTTATTTTTAATAGTACTATCTCTCGTAACTCATAACGTGACTATCTCTCGAAATTGAGAGAATTAAACCTGCAAATGAATCTTGCGCAAATAATTGCACAAGATTCATTTGAGCGTCGCGTACGTTCGACATTTTAATCTTTGCTATATAATATTTTCTAATTTTCTTCCGTCGTAGAATACTACGTTGTTTGCTGTATGAATCATTGATAATTGACGGGAGCGGTGAAGTACGCCAACGCGAAAATCATTTTGACGGACTTTATTTCGGATGGTAACAGACGAGAGGAAAATGATGATTACACGAAGGCGTGATTGCAATTAACGAGATCGTACGCGAACGGCAAACAAGTGAGCGGACAAGTACATAATAAGAGGTCCTTTTCAGTATCAGCAATGTCAGTGTCGTTCGTGGCATAGGGGAAGATACGAGAGTCACCCTTATCGACACGCAATATCTTCGTTATTAAATTATACTCGATCTGCTAACACGTATCATTAATGAATTAGTACTTTATCAACGAACGTAACAATGAACGATTTCTGTTAATTTTATTGATAAATACATACTCTCTAAATCTGAATCAGTGAATAGTCCCTAATTACTCAGTGGCATACTTGACACTGGATAATCGAATGAAGTTCAACTAAAAAAGGAAGAATGTTTGAGCATTACAATTAAAATATCGATATTTGCACGTTAATTTCAATCTTCTAATACTATATTCATTGAATTTATAACTAAAATAAGATTAGTTAGATCACATAATAAGGATTAGATAGATTAGGATCTCACATTTTATTCACTAGTCAGTGGCATACTTGGCACTGATATCAGTGCCAAGTATGACTTATCCACTGATTCAGATTTAGAGTAAACGTTTTAAGTATTACGAAACTGAATCAACTTATCGCCCAGAGCAACGCCATGAACGTGTAAGGTCAAAATCAGATTACAATTGAAGATTGAGATTGAATAAGGACAAAGGAATTTTAACCTTTGTTGTTTTTATTGATCAAATTTCAACCTTTCAATCTTCAATGCGTAATCTGACTCCGGCCTAAGTGCCGAAACATAAGAGAAGTAGTAAGTCTCAAGTCATAAGATATTAGCCAATCACAATCGAATATGAGAATAATCGACTATAATTGATTGATTTCTTATAATTTAAATACCTATTATATTTCGAGATTAACGCGATGACTATTAAAGATTCTATAACAAAGTCTGATCACGAGATAACAAATTTTGATTAGCTCGTCATTTTTGTTAAGTTTAATAAATTGAATAAGATTGTATAAGTTAGAATGAGTAAGATAGAATGAGATAGTATAAGTTAAAATAAGATAATATATATATAAAAGAGACAACATATATATTCTTCTATCTTACTCTTGTTTTGACAAAATTGCTGGTCACTCTTATAGGGTCTCTAGTATCCACGACAGAGTAGTAAGTCTTAAAAAATTGACCGAGCGATTATTCTCCTAGCATTCGACTGTGATTGGGCAATTTCTCACTTTTACTGGGTAGGTTTTTACTACCCTATGCCCTATTGTACCCTATTGTAGACAGCGTTAAGAAAGAAAATTCCAAAGTAAAGTCGTATTCTCGAGATGGATTCGCGCGAAAGAACGAGTGAGATTCGAGAAACCTGCTGCAATCTGTGTATTAAAATAAATGTTTCCCAATTATTTCGAGTGTCAGTAAAAGTTACCGCGAGTGTATTAAGAATATCGATCTCTTTTGGAGATCTAATAGACCCTATCTTCATACCGAAGCTACATGAATAGACCACGCGGACACTATAACTCATAATTTAGGTACGGCGCTGACAAATGGTGACAAAGAAGAAGAGCGCGTGTGGGTAGGTTACCGAAGAGGGGAAGGCAAGCGATTTACGACACATACTCTCTCCTCTACGAACTAGTTTGCATCTGTATTTCCATCTCTTTCATCATTATTGCAGAGTAACGTCCTGAACGAATACGAGGATTTCGTCCGCGACAGATTAGCTTATCGTGCAAAATCATGGATCAATGCGATCAGTCATCGATTGATAAAAGCCAATTTAATGGAGGGTAAATAAAGCGCTCGAAAATGCATCTGCGCCGTAGT
This sequence comes from Atta cephalotes, assembly GCF_000143395.1. Taxonomy (NCBI): domain Eukaryota; kingdom Metazoa; phylum Arthropoda; class Insecta; order Hymenoptera; family Formicidae; genus Atta; species Atta cephalotes. The sequence continues at coordinate 2,171,387 of NW_012130096.1, forward strand.
TTAATGGCATCATATATTTGACACGTCCCTGCAATTTATCAATCTTGATGCAACCTTAATGGCAAAATGTACATACGTCATGCTTATCGTTACGCAAAATCCGACGGAAAACAGAATTAGCATAGAGCGCGTGATAAAAATCTAAATATTTGTAGCCTGTCCCGCAACATTATTGCACAAATCAATTATCTCTAAACGTTTTTCTTTCTTTCTTTGTTCTTCTCTCTTTTGCTTGACTTTATCGATCGACTTTATTTACTTTTACAGATACAAATATGTAGTAATATCCAAGGGAATGATCATCACACCGAAATATTTAAATAAATACTTGAAAACCTTTTTACATGAAATATATGTACATTTAGCCGCTAAATTACGCATTAAATTAGGCGTAACGACACGGGGGGATCGAGATGTTGTTGCATGACGAAGAAATGCAGTTTTCTGATCGCATGATCTTTGACAATGTGCGATTGACCCATCATTCATTCGTCCGCGTATTCCGTTACATTCGTATCTGCGAATCCGTCTTTCCGTTCTGCCAATTGCCCATATTTATCTGTCCGTCCCGTCCGTTTCGGCGTTGCCGTCGATCCGCCCATCGGGTCCATCGGTCCATCTATCAACCTCTGCTCGTCCATCCCGTGTCACCCACCGAGAACTGAATGCGTGCGTGCATACTTATTCAATCTATCCGCCAATCTATCCAACTTGTTCCCGAGCCTTTTCTCTCTCTCTCTCTCTCTCTCCCTCCCCCCTCTTTCTCTCTCTTTTTCTCGCTCTCTCTTATCTATCTATCTGTTTATCTATCTACCCTTTCGCAATCGTTTGCTTTCTTCGCGCTTGGATCTTACACGCCGCCTCGATCGACCTACAGAACGACCTATCGCGCGCCCGTTCAACTCGTTCTCCACTCCCGAGAGTCCCACGAGAATCCCGGGAATTCCCCGAGACGTGTGATTCTCTCGTGCGGACGTCGCGCCGTGAGATCCGGAAGGAGATTCGCGCGCGCTCGCGGCCAACGGCACGCAATCGTCGAAATCGGGATAGGATGGAAGCTGTCGCTGGACCCTTACCTGGAGAGGCTGACAATCCTAGATGCTGGACACCCCGCAGCTACGCTCGATTACTGGCATAGCGTGGCTCTTCTTCGGCACGACACTGACAGGCTGCCGAACTCTTTCCCCCTCTCTCTCTCTCTCTCTCTCTCTCTCTCTCTT
>NW_012130096.1:2175082-2177972 GCF_000143395.1 Atta cephalotes
TATATATATATATATATATATATATACCTGGCGATTTATTAATAAACATTAATGCGAATAAAACTACTTTGATTTTTAGAATTACATTACGATCGCAAAATTATTAATTTCTTTCATGAGAAATTAGGACGTGATATTAAATTCGACTAAGTGCCTTTCGTTTCGTTCGAATGTCAAGGGATGTCCATTTTATTTGAGAATGTTAATGCTATTTTTGATATACTGTCATTATGATCAGCATTGAACTGGTCAAACTTGAACTCAACCATTTCCAGCCATCGACATGTATCTAGATACAAGGCATCGTTTGCTCCCAGTTCTCACCCTTGAGCTAACAGGAGGTGTGAAAATCTGTAATGAAAGACCAAACACAAATTCACGCCTATAATGAACGTACATCTAGAAATCTCTCCTTGAAGCTACTCTTCTTTCGCACATTATGTAATTTAGTAATGATGGTTTCTTTTAAGTGTTCGTTTAATTACATTAAAAAATAAATAATAATAATAATAAGAAATATTAATAAAAAATAATAACTTCCGTAAAGAAAATTAGCAATACGAGAACAATTATGCAAAAAAAGTCTTTCCATTACTATTTCATTTTTCTATTAATCCAGATGTATATCTTTCTGTATAAGTGCCGAGTTTCGTGCAAGGAACGGACTTACGTAAAAATACATGAGTGTCCCAGATTTTTGCCACGCGATTCTTGATCGAGTTTCGGTTCTTGAACAAGTAGACACGCGTTCTTAACGAAAATTTATATCGGTGCATCTAGATTATCCTTTCCTCAGCGAAAACTTGCATCATGGCATCTACATTATCAAAGTGTCAGAAGTCATTTTATTCTACGTCGCGTGCTAACTCGCGAGTTGGGAGCTCGGGGCCAAAATTAAATGTCCAAAGCGTTTCTCTTAAATACACGCGATAACGTTTCGAAATTACATAGACACGTCAACATTCACCTCACGTGATATTTTCATTATTTTCAGAGTGATATCTATCGTATTATGATGTATCATATCGTAAAGACAATAAAAAATTCCGATAATTGTGCTATTGTTATCTATCTTTTTTCAGAAACCCAAGGTACGAGAAGTCGGTCATTTATTGTCTTGCCTATCGATACAAAGAAAGAAGGAAAAAAAGAGAGAAAGCTAGCGGAATGCAACGATTAATCTTTTGTTACGAGGAACCATTATATGTAATGGCTTTCATATGTTCATTATGTACGAAAAATCAGTACAACTGCTCAAAAATTTTTCATCTAACTAAGATAATGAAAGGTAATAGTAGTAACGCAATTATTACATGACATAAACATCTAATGTTATCGGTTATCTAAGATAATAATACACGCAAGTGTTAATTAGTCAGTGTATCTATACTTAAATCTAGTGTTAAGCTGGAAAAATATTGAAACAACAAGAAACTGTATTTTTCAACATATATTACTTATAATCGCGAGATTATACTCTTACATGAATGTGTTGTTCGCTATAATTATCAGTATTCCTTCCTAATAATACTAAATAAGGAAAACCTTATTAATTACGTTACTTTGCGGATTCATCATCCGTATTCAAGTATAACTGCACCAGGAATATATTCAGATAAAAATAAAGATAAAAGTCGCGATCACGTACTCTCAGTGTGAAGTTTACATTCACGATTACAACTGATCGAGTCATAATATTACGAACAGAAAACGATTCAGAAAATAGACATCTGAGCGATGATGAAAAATTCTGTTGTGCGAACTCATTTCTTTCTATTTTTTTTTCTAATTATATATCAATATCGTTTATCAGTATTACAGAAAGCAGAGACAAGCAAACCAATTTTTGTTTGGTGTGAAAGGAGCAAAGTGGTTCGACCGGAAATGACAAGTGTCGATAGAAGGGATCGTTGAGTCTACGGAAGTGAGATACGCGCGCCAGTGCAAGATTGTTCGATTACACTTGACTGTAAGTACATGTTTTGTCCCAATTGACGAGGTGTTACATGAGTGCGTAATATACCGTGAACGTGTTGCTTTCAATTCTATTGTTGTACTCGAGCACGACTACACGGATAATAAGTGATTTCAACGTGCAGAGAATCTAAGTACTTCTTTCTTATTTCATTACTTTAATTTTATTACTTTATCGTTAGATTTATCCAAATACATGCGACACTCTGTGAATATGCAGCGGAATGTATACATCGAGAGAAGAATGCGTACTAAATATAATTTTAATAAATATTTATTTGTATAATACTAGCTAAATATTTATTAAATGTGAACATATATTTATTTAGTACAAGAATTAAAAATTTTTAGTAGCTATTTTCAAAAAATATTAAGAATTTAATAAAAATTTTACAGATTGTCCCATTATATCCGAGTATCTATTAACGAATTTGATTGGAGACACTCAGTGCGCACTGATGCACATTAAAGCCATCGTACACAAATTGACGTAAATGTGTAAAATAAATATAAAAGCAAATTAAACCATGAAGTCCTCAATATATTTAATTGTACTGTTAAGTAAAATATGTATTTTATAATTCCAAATTTTTACATTTTATTTTTACACAGATTAAATCAGTGTGTATAATGATTTTAATATGCACTTGAACTACGTTCAACCGAATTCGCTATATGTAAAATTTGAGCACAATTCTCTTATTGGTTTAAAAATTATTTAATTTTTTGTTCGTTTTTATTCTTCTGAAAATCGCGTTTTATTATTAAGTAATATTTATTTGCAAATTTCATGAAGAAGTAATATAAGAATTAATAAATATAATAATAATATATATTATATTATTATTATTATTACTTAACTAATAATAACTAAACTAAACTAAACTAAAATAAATAAATTAAACTTAATTAAACG
>NW_012130096.1:2177992-2207495 GCF_000143395.1 Atta cephalotes
AACTTATACTATATATATTATTATATATATATATATATAATAATAAGTAATAATAATAATAATAATAATAATATAATATAATATATATATTTAATTCTTATATTACTTCTAAAACAATAATACAAAACAATAATAAATATCTATGTAAAACTTTATTTGGATCTATTTCCTCGTTTAAAAATTATTGACCTGCAGTAAAATATTTATTTTACTGCATAAAACCATTATAAGCAATTAAATTATCTGTTGCTTTGTTTGCAGTTAGCAGAACGCATTTCACTGCTAATATCATCAACATTTTTTAGAATTGACTGATTTAGCTATTTTTGGCTGATTATTTTATACATTTTTACCTAATATTGTTATGAAAACATTAACAAAACATTCTTAATTTAATTTAACTATCATTTTTTATTTAATAAATATTTATTTACCGTAAGTGAATGTTAAATTAGTACTACTATATATTCAAACGAAATAAATATTTATTAAAATATAGTATGTTTTTCTCAGTATATTCTATGAAAACAACTTCTTGTTGTTTTAAATAACAAAGAAAGATAAAATAAAAACAGATTAATTTGCATAACTGTGAAATGTATCCTACATATTACATTACATATCATATTACATTACATTCTATATTTACAATTAATACACTTTAACAATATATTGTAAACAAATTTATATTGGCTAGTATTTATAAAAATCATTTTTTGATCAAATTTTTGAACATTGTCGAATTTTATACAGAAGGATGTGGCGCATTGCTTTAAAAAAATTGCAATAAAGACCAAATTAGTCAATATATATATTTTTTAATTCAGACGATGAATTTTCACATTAATGTTAATAGCAAATAATCGATATATATTATATAATTATATATTATATAATTATATATTATATAATTGTTGATAAAATGTAAGAAGTTTGTTGTATCTTTTGGCCTCTGAATGCTGACTAATTCGACTCGTGTAGACTCATTAAAGCTTCGAACCTTCGATAGACTGCACCGTTTTTCTCCGACACAAAAAAAAAAAAGAAAAGGAAAAAAAGAGAAAAAAGAAATGGTGAGTAAAGTTACACGGCAAAAGTTGCTTCATCAGGCGTTTCCTGCATTTGGAACTAATAACAAATCTGTCGTGTCACGGGGTGATCGCAGAGGAAAGAAGGGGGTGAAATATGACCTATTTTCGTCACTCTCCGGATTGAAAGTATTTCCGACATCCGAGGGTTAAGCTAAGACGAGAAAATGTCGAACGGGAAACGAACACGGGGAGAGGGTGAAAAACGGGGCGTTCGGTTCGTCGTCGTCATCGTCATCGTCGTCGTCGTGCTTTGCTCATACTTTGCTATAACGTGAACTGACGTATATCGATATAGAGGCGTCGCGTGTTTCGGTCCAGCGCTGAGTCTCCTCGCGATAACCATAACTCGATAACCATAACTCTTGGAAAATCCCTCTATTGCGTGCTTTACAACTTATACAAAGCCCGAATTGTTAGCCTAAGACGAACGACCGCCTTGTAAATATCACGTGGTCGCTCCTTCGTCTATGACTGCGAGCGCTATGTATACAGTACACGTAACTAGAATTGCGAACTCTGTGATTAAAAGCAATTTCGTGTAAATAAGCTTCTCCTTAACGACAATGTTAATTACTGAAACAGGAGAGTAAATTTGACCTGACAATACAAAATACATTTAAAAAAAAATACTAAATTTTAATAAATATTTGTTTAAATAGTTCTAAGTGAATATTTAAATGTATTAACATATATTATAAATATATAACATATTATAAATATATAACATATATTTATTTGATACAAAAACCATTTGATTTAACTATCATTTTTTATTGAATAAATATTTATTTATTGTAAGCAAATAAATATTTTACTTTGTTAGTACGATTCAAAGAAATTTGTATTAAGATTTAATAATTTCTTATCAGTGTAGTTTAATATAATTTAACATAAATTTAAAAATAAAAGTATATTCATTTAATAATTAAATTATTCTTTGTTAAACTTCAAGAGCTCATTCGATTTTGTTAATTTTTTTCTCCGTTTTTAGACTCACTGCATTCGCAAGCAGTAATTTTAAGGAACGGTAATTTTATATGCAGAATAGTCAAAGAATTAATCCTTCTGTCACTAAATAATAATAAGAAATACTTCGCGTTAATTTCTCCACCATATTTTAATCTCTTACTCGAGATTAAAATTCCGAATTTTGGTCTTTCATGTTTTACAGAGCATAATATGCACACAGGAAGTTGAATAGTCTTATTCGTGTCTTAAATTCCATGCGCATGGTACGCGATATTTTTCCATTAGTCTAAACTAATATTCTGAATCATGTATTTGTTGAATAAACACGAGTTTCGTTGCCATAAATAATCGCAAAACGTAACCGCATACATATTGAACGCGTTGAATCGATAAGCGAGGGCGTTCGGTAGCATCGTTTATGAATACATAGTTGATATATTTTTATACTTGGATACTTTTGCAAAATAAAAAAAATCAAGAGATTGATAAAATACATATGATATGTGCTAGAATTCTTACTCGCAAATCAATTGACATTTGCTAATATCAAAAGTATAAAGACAAAGTCGTGCAAAGTCAGCTGTGAGTTACTCGATCGAATATAATGAAATGAAAGATGCGGAAAACGAAATGCGCAGCCGATCAAGGATATTCCCGGTCCGAAAGCATTGCCTTTCCTTGGCAATTGATTTAGATTCCTACCATACATAAGTAAGAGAATCTGTCATGAAAGCGGATTCGAAACACGCGTTGAGATTTTTATCGATACTTAAACTAAATAACAACAGCTGACTAACATTTTATATTAAATTATACTATAAAATGTTGTAACTATATTTATAAAATTATTGTTTGATATATATATATATATATATATGTATATATATTTATATTATTTACTAACATTATAGCAATAATAAAAATAATGCTCTTGATACCATAATTATTTTACTATGCAATTATAATCACAAATACGATATATTTTTCTCTCACAATCAGTGTATAATATATTTCCTCTGTTTCTTAATTATATTTCGTGTATGTGTAAACGACAATTATTGGCGTAAATGGTGCAGGTGGATATGGCAAAGTACATCTTAAAACGCAATTGTACACTAAAAAAAGATTAGCTGCTACAGAAAATTAAATGGTAAAATATGGTACAGAATTTTTTGGCTGTTGCAGCAGCTTAATGAGAATGGATGCTGCATAATCAGTATGGTGACATTGTCAAATTAGACAAAATTGATAATCCTGGCAATCGACCATTTTTCTACTCTCACTGGAGCTAAAATGTATCGGGTGGAAAGCACGTGGTTGCCGATTGCTATGGAGACTTTTTATATTACGATCGCAAAAACAGAAAAAGAAATACATCTTCAATGGACAACCTTGCAACAAGGTCAGTAAAATATCTTGATAGAAATGTACACAGTGAAAAACATTTTGTATTTCTATTAAAAATGGTCCAATCATTTCTTTGTTAAAATTTTGTGTAGAATTTTTAACATATCCTAATATTAATTTAACATTGTATTGCTTGCACATTTTTTTGTGTTAAATTGATATTCAACATTCCTTAATAGTGAAATAACATAATTTATGAATATCTAACAATGTATTTAAAATGTAAATTCTAAGACAAAGGAATAAAGTACGTGTTAATTTAACATGTTACATATGTAACACTGACACCATTTGTAAACAAATTGCAAAAGCATAATTTTTCAATAAAATTAATATTTATGACTTATTAGATTAATACGTATTGTATTCCTTTATTTTAGAATTTACATTTGAAATACATTGTTAAAAAGTAACAGTTACAGTAGTTAGTTATAGTTACAGTAATAGTTAAGTAATAGTTAAGTAATATGTTAGAAAATAACACAAATATATAAAAAGTTAATATAACAAATTTTTGGTATTGACATTTTATATAATATTTGTGTCACTTTCTAAGATATTAATCTTGTGTTAGGTTAACACGTTTGAGTGGATCATGAAATGTTTTAAATTAACACAACCTTTCCAACTATGTAATCATCAAGAGAGAAAAAATGTCTCTTTTTTTCACAAGATATATAATACTATATCTTGATTCCTAACCGTACCTCTTTATAATTCGATGACGTAATAATGAAAACTTCTCTTTAAAAATATCCTTTAAAAAATCCTGGAATAAAATTACTTATATAGAAAGAAGCTTGTTAAGTTCCACGCTAGATAAATATCTAGGTATAAGTGATAGTATACGAGTATCTTATGTGTACAAAGAGCGTCCTAGTTTCGCTGTGCTCCCTCGTTACCCGTCTATTATTAAGATATTAAAAAACTTGAAAAAATAGAAAAAGTGCAAGCACGATTTCATTAAACGGTCTTTTCAGCTTACGAATCGTAATATTCTTCCGCTTATCTCTGATCGCTTCAACCATCTACGTGATTTGCGTCACAACTAGTTTCGAACAGAGTTATGTCGTACTAAATTGTTAGATTAATAACGTATTAGCTATTATGACTTGCGAGATTGCAACATGGATAAATGCACACGTTCCCGATGCAGTACGTCAGATATATGGTCAAGCGCGAAGGTCGTCGATATCCCGAAAATTCGTCAGAATACAGGAACACGAGCTGACGAAGCAACCCTCCACCCCATCGGTATCCTAATTCTCTCTCTCTCCCTCTCTCTCCCTCTCTCTCTCTCTCTATATATATATCTATCTATCTATCACTGTCTCTCTATCTCTCCTATGTCCTGTACGGTCGATAGTTCAGCGAGTGTATAGAGAGCCACATAGACTAAACACAGAGGCCTACATAAATTGCGTACGATGTAACATCTCGTCTCTCGGTGAAAAGGGCGCTCTTAGCCAGGGCAAATTGTGGCACGACTTTCGATCGAAAGTCAATCCGCACATGATGCAACCGCGAATGATCAAGGCACACGTGTCGCAGATCAGCGAGGTGGCCAGCGAATTCATAGAGAAAATACGAGCACGAAATTACGGGATCCTGAAACCCTGGAATTGCCGAGCGTCTTCACCAACGAATTGCTGAAATGGATCTTAGAGTGTAAGTGATACCGAATGAGATATTTACACCACTAATGTTTTGCGCTTCTCTTCGAAAATGGAGCATCTAGAACGTAGATGTACGTATGTAAGTCTTGCTTGTAACAATGGAATTGATGAATTAGCTCGCACTCCAAATTCAATGCACTGCGGCATTGTACATTCGAGTGTGAATCATAATGCATTTATCAACGGTATGACAAGAGAGATACAATTGAAAGTTAAAAATACATCGCTCTATTTTTCAATATTAAAATTCGTCAGTCAATTAACGATCATTACCGTTGTGTCGTAATTAATAGCAATATGTTCGATCGCGCTGGATGTCGCGCTAGAGTGCTTGATACCTAATCTTGCCGCAGCCTCGGAGCCGCGAATAATGATTAATTGCATGCACGAGATGTTCGATCTCATGTACTGCATGGAAATTCAGATGTCTCTGTGGAAGATATACAATACGCGGAATCTCAAGAAGTTCTTCCATGTGCTGGATACGCTTAATGGGTAAATATTGAAACTTATACTCGTTACACGTCAGCATATTACTCCAAAACTCCTATATGAATACGCGAATTTGTTACTCCACGTCGTCATTACTGTAATCCTCGATGTGTTTTCTCGATATTCTCATGTCGCGAAGTTAGTTATCAATAATGTATCATGTGTCTCACGTTAATTATTTTCTATTTAGAATAAAATTTAATACGTTTTACGTTATTCTGTTATCCTCTTCTACGTTTCGCTTGCGCATGAATTCATCCTGCAACAAGCCGTAACAAGCTTCAAAACACGACTCATCGTCGCCGTCGTACTCGCAATTTTATTTACGATCTCTTTTAAAATCGCTAGTAAACACATCGAGCAAACTAAAGTATGAAACAATGAATAATAGCACAAATCTACACGAGTGCAGTATATTAGAGAAACTTTTGCATATCGACAAAATAACGGCACAGGTAATGGCGCTCGATATCCTAATGACTAATATGTATATCGTGATAATATGTATATTGATACGGTAAGATTCGAGTTCTTCAAAACAATTCTCACAGTTCGATCTTCTACAAACAAAACATTCTTTTCCGATAGACTAAATATAATAATATAAAATGATAAATGATTCTAATTAAAATAAAAAAGAATCTTTTCATTTTTTTTATGTGACTATATCTGCTATAAGTGTATCTTCGAAATTTTTATTTTTTATTTCCGGCCTTCGAAATTTTTTTATTTTTACTCCCGGTCGAAGTAATATTTTTCACAATAAGAATTAATTATTTATAGATTTTACTGTGTCACTCAATATTAATAAGATCGTTTGAAAATGCGAAAAAGCATCAAATTGTTAAATTGCTAGTCAATGTGCTATTACTGCGGTAGTTTAGTAGAATTAACGTTTCAAAACCGAAAAATCATTTCGACGCGCATTTCAAAGGATTATATAAATATATAGTATATAAGTTCACAGAATCATACAAGCATTTAAGATCCAGCTGGATCGTTTAAGGCATTGATTTCTAGTTTGTTTCATTTTTTTATATATTTAACCACAAACATTTTTTTTAATGCATCGGAAATATTTTAGGCAAAAGAAAGATGATTAATTAATTATATCAAAGTTTCAAAAATGAGGCTAGATTAAATAATAATCTGTTACAGACTGGCAATCTGTCTGGTAGTTTGTTGTATTACATCGCGAATAATTCGGAGGAAAAACTGCGGGAAGAAGTAATGTCCGTGTTACTGGACAAAACATTGCCCATCACGCAAAACGTCCTAAATCAGAAAAGATACGCTAAGGCTTGCATCAAGGAATCCCTTCGATTGTTTCCCATTGCTGTAGCTATTCTTAGAACTATGCAAATGGATGTTTGCATAGGAGGAGGAGGATATAAAATACCGGCAGGAAATGCGTGATGTTTTTCTTTACTTTTATTTATTGTGTACAGTTTAATCCGATAACTAATTAATAACTGTATTATTTATATTTTCGTTGGATTATTAATTAATCCATGAAAAATTAATTATCAATATATTTCATACATTATATTTAAAAAAAAAATCTAAAAAAAATATATATATATATATATATAATAGTCTGAGTAAACATTTATAGTAAATAAATGTTCATTCAATAAAAAGAGAATAAATAATATGAATAAATCAAATTATCATTTGATTTTACTATCATTTTTTAATTCATGGTTTTTATATCAAACAAACATCTGTTCACATTTAGTAAATATTTACTTTAAATTATTCAAACACAAATATTTATTAAAATTAAATATTTTTTTCAGCGTAAGAAAAAAATTCACTTTAAATTACACGATTTACATGAATTGATAAGTTTATCAGGTATACATGTCGCGAAATAAATTACATCAATGAAATCGCATATTCAAATGATTCTCTTTTCTATGCCATCAGTTCGATGTCATGGCTTGCCATTCTCTAATCGTGAATGAGCCCACGCAGTTTTCGAGAACGCAGAAATACATTCCCGAGAGATAGTTGCGGGGTAACACGGAGTTTCCATCAGCCAAGGAGGCGCATCCCTTCGCGTACATGCCTTTCGGATTTGGCTTTCGCACCTGCATTGGTCGACGATTCGCTGAAATGGAACTCGAGACATTACTCTTGACAGTTCGTAAACTTGCTCGTCCTGCTGGTAATTCTATTGCTCAGGGGATTCAGTTTCTGGGATAACGATAACAAGATTTCCATTTCGAAATAACGTGTCTCACATTAAGAACATAACGATGCCAAACAAAAATGTTTTGAATTCCCTGAGCTCTGAATTTTTACAGGCAAAATTAAGATATTTAGGCAAGATTAAGATATTTTGACAAAAATTAATTAATAAGTTCGAATCTCAATTAATAAAATAAATCTTTAAATATATGGGAAGAACTTTAAATACATGGGTTTGAATAAAGTATCTAAAAATTTAGCTAGATATGAAAATAATTTCTGTAGACAATTAAAATAATTATAATGTAATAATTAAATGCTCAAACTGGTTGGTAGAATGTCAAAACTCCATTCAACATTGCTTATCATGTTTGAGTTTCCTACAATTATGTGATCGTCCAACAAAATTATTTTCAAATCTGTATTTAATCTAAATTTTTAAATAAAATCATTCTTTCCGTCTAATGACAAGTAGTCAAAAATTCAGCTATTACTAATAAAATGTTTTCTATTTTTATTTTTTTAGCATAAAGAAAAATTATATATTTCTTTAACATAAAATAATTATATATTATATTATTCATGCTATAGACAATTTCATTCGTTGCTTGTCGTTTAAAAGATTTGTTAAGAAACGGAAAAAACTACTATTATATAATTAGTGGTTGTCCTATTAATCTTATTGTTATATTTCACTCATTCCTATACGCTTTCAAACAGCTGAAGCGAAGTAAATGTCCTTTAAATGAGAAACACGGAAATCTGATTTTTGTTTGTTTTCAATTCACTCGCATGTCTCCGAGAAGAATTCTTCTTTTCACCAATGTTTTATTCATACACGATAAGCATAGATGTTTAATAAGTTGAGAGGTTTAAACGAGTGCACGCGCAAGAATATATCGCATACTGAGACAATAACAGAAACGGACGACATGCTTGCATAATATGCAGATTCTCTTGGAGCGTTGGACTATGCGTGACTGTGCATGGCAGTGCAATAACGATGTTGTGCTCAAGTACGAATTCCCGGAGAGCTAAATATTCTCGCAGATTCTGTTGGCGTCATTCCTTTCCTCGTGAAGAATTGAGAAGCATGATTCCGTAATTTATCCCAGCAGTTTAATATGAACATTAACAAAAATGGCTACTTTTATTTCCGCGGTTAGTGCTCGTGTATATATTTATCTACAAAATACTTGAATATATACGCGAATAGGGTAACTATTAGTCTTTAAGCCAACTTGCTCATTATATTAATCATTAAATATTTTAGCTTTAGTTTTGTTTGCTTGAAATTGATTTTCAATATTTCTTTTTCTTATATATTTTTTTAATCTAAAAAAAATGTTAATATCTTATAATATTCTTAATGGAAATAAAAAATATGTGTTTGTGTATCCCTCTAAGGGGCGATAATTCTATTAATGTATCCTCAATTTCTGTGTTTATTCACGTGACTTTTATACATAACACACTTTCATACTAAAACAAATAATAAATGTAAGCTAATTGTTTAAGTTAATATTATATAAATCATTGTTTTAATCATACTTGCAATTTCAATGTCACCCATAATATAATGGTCTCAGCTCCAACACAATATATTAATAGGAAGAAGCTTAAAATCTTGCGCGGTATTACGAGTTTCACATAAATTCCTCTAAATTGTGATGTATGTATCATTCAAAAATACTTACTGCATTTTAATAATTAAAAAATAGAATATTATATCTTTATTATCGTATATGTACATTAACAATTTAATTAAAAAAATTTTTTTCTTATTTATTTCTACTTTATTTCCTTTATGACTTATTTAAATACAAAAACATACTAATAGGGACAATTATTCTATACCGCTTTACATTATACTATTTTATTAATATTCAAATATATTAGTTTTGCATGTGAGCTAGAAATTTGATTTTTGGCGAAAGAGCCTTCACGCAGAAATTCAGAAGCAATCTTCTAGTGAGAATTACGAGTCTCGGAATCACGCTTTTCAACTGAATAGCTGATTCTCGAAATGGTTTCCAAGCGGAAAAGCCGCGAGAACACGACGCTTGCATACTTCCGGTCGCGCGCAGTACAAATTGCGAAAGGAATATGCTGAAGACGTTTTTGTTTTACTTAGGTCATACGAAATTTCCGGATTGAATAGCATCACGGACCACTCGAGTACGAAAACCGATTTATAAACGCGCTAGTGTCATCGATTTGTTAGATCGTCACAATTGGTGCAAACCTTCCTATGATCGAGCCATATGTTTCATGGAAAAAGATGAGAAAAATGTCAGAGAAACGGCCAGAAAAATATTCCGCCGACATCTTGCGCGATTTTTTCCCTTTAATAATTACGACAAATGTCGGTGCAGCCACTGGTTATACGAGCATCTGACTCGAAGAAGCCCGGCCGAAGCGGTGAAGATATCATCGACCAACCACAATTCTTACAATTTTAATCTACGCCCGAGGACAAAAAGCATTTCGCAGAAATGTCGTAGAGTGGAAGCTACAAATTTTTAGCAAGTTCGTAGAAAAGCACGCGCGTGTATGTGTGAGCTCGGGTCTAAATAGCATAAAAATATAAAAGATATAAAACAAATTGTATTATATTGTATTATAGAAACTTTAATAAATACCGACGTACTTTTTTCCTCCTCATCTTTTATTTATGATAGCCCGAGTGATAGCCTTGGGGGCAACATATTGCGACGTCAATAAAGTTTATTATTTTATACATATTTGCGATGTCAATAAAGTTCAAAAACTATTTATTAATGTTGATGGTTGTTTCAACGAATATTTCGCTTATAGCACTGATGAAAGTTTCTATTAGTTAAAATTATATAAGAAAAAAGAATGAATAATTTGTAACGTAAGGCAGTCACTATATACTCAAGTCGGTAAATTGCCATTATTTAGGCGGATCAGATTCGATCGATTTAACATCATTGCGACACTAATTTCGTTATATATACCATTTAGTTTAATTACATCGCACAGCGTAATAACAGCATTTACAACAAAGCTACGATATTACAGGCCTTATCTATCGCGAGACGCATTCTGGAATTAATTTGAACTCGAAATAACCGCATAATAGAATCTTCAAAATAGATTTGAAATGGGTCGGAATTTCAAGAACATTCCGTATATGTGTATGAGTGCAAATATACGAAAATCGATTTACACTTCGCGATGAGAAGCAATAAAATCATTCTTACGTTACGTCGAATGACGTGCGACACTCTATGTTTCCGCATGGAAGGATAATGCATAATCAGCGAAATGAATCTTAATGCGACCTAGTTCCGGTTTACACGACCCTGATAATACGACTGGATAATAGAATACTATCGTGCATGTGTGAATCTGCAATACTTTTTTTACACTTATCTCTCTGTAGTTTTCGCTTACAAGACTGCAGTATGTAACAAACCTGAATATATTTACATGTGTTACAGAGATGAAAATAATGTGCGGAAAAAGCAAGCCGGATAAGATAAAATGCGGAAAAAACCAGCAACAAATAACTATCGAATAAAATTTACGTATTAACTACGTCATTGTTCGCTTATTTTATGTGATTATCGGTTTCACGAAGGATTTACTCTTTTATAAACCGAAGCGTGACTAACTGATGCGCAGACACGCGCATTAAATTCAACAAATTTTATATATTAAAATGTTAGGTATAACACGTATATATGTACACGAGTGTATGTATTTGTGTAAAATTCACCATCCGCGCGTCAATGAATTAATAAAATATCAATTTGTAGTACGAGAGAAACGAGGAAAGATAAATCAATGGCAGTTTATAATCTCAATGCGAAAATTGACTTCAAACCATCCAAAAATAAACTCTAATGATTATCACGTTTTATAGAACATGAGCAATGTGTTTACAAATCCATATACATATTCATTGCATTCCTATTATATATTTATGGAATAATATATAAACAAATATTAAATAAGTATGATCTCGTTTCCCATTCAATGATATCACGTTATTTAAACGTTATTTCGAAGAATAATTTTATAAACCGGAACTAGGTCGCATATCACCGTTCGCGGTCGAGCAAACGTCGATCGTAAAATAGTCTCACTTCCTGGTAAATCTATACCTTGGAATTTCCTTTTTTAAAAATATTTAGAACAAAATGTTATATATATTTTTAATATTTCTTAGATGCTTAGCTCGTTGCTGCACAACTTTGATATTCCAAAAATATTTTTTAATTAAAAAATTCCTATATATAAAAAATATAAATTCATTTTTTGTATTAATATAATTTTAAATAAAACGTTTCATGAATTTAAATAATACTTTTCAATGTAACAATATAAATAATAATTTGGTATTCTACCTTTTCATATTTGAATATAAATATGGTAATGCCTTTTATCGAGCCGACAGAGATTCTTAGAGTGTAACAAATTATTATTTCTTAATTCTACGATATACGTTTCAACTTCTAGATTTTGGATTCTCCTTAGTACAATAAATTACAATAATATAGAATAAATTAATAAAATACACACACACACACACACACACACACACACACACATATATACGAGTGATTCTTATAAAGCGTATTATGACCGATTGTAACGATTTTTCTTGAAATTGTATAACATTGAGCCTGGTCATGTTGGCTTCTTAATCCATTTTACGTATCATCGAATTGCCAGATTTACTAATTAAAGTGATAAAATTACGTTATTGTATGAATTAAATAATGTGAATTTCTGTTAAAACTTCCATGAAATTAGTAAGTAGAGCACATTAAGAGGTTGATTGTTACAAAGTTGTACTTTGAATGACGGTTGTTATGCAAAATATGATACCGACACAATAAATCTGTTTTCTGTGGTTGAACTACTGTACTGAACATTTTTAAAACTTAAAGTGAGATAAATATACGTTTGTTAAAGTGAAAAAGAGAGTTCAAGAACAGTCTAATGCAGGAACAGAAAACAGACCGTATGTTAGTAAACCTGGCAATTTGATACGTAAAAATGGAGATTAAGAAGGTGTAGCCAACATAATCAGGTCCAATGTTATACAATTTCAAGAAAAATCATTACAATCGCAGTCATAATGCATGCTTTATAAGAATCACTCGTATATATATATATATATATATACATATGTGTGTGTGTGTGTGTGTGTGTGTATTTTATTAATTTATTCTATATTATTGTAATTTTTATTGTACTGAAGAGGACCCAAAATCTAGAAGTTGAAACGTATAGCGTAGAATTAAGAAATAATAATTTGTTACATACTAAGAACCTGTGTGTCGGCTCAATAAAAGGCATTACCATATTTATATTGATTTATTTTTTCTGAGCCTTGTTACTACATTTAATTAATTTCACTTGCGGCGCACTAATAGCTCTCCTTCTCTTGTTTCTAAATTCACCTACTTCATAGAAGAAGTTCACGCTAGAGTGAGCTTCGGAAACTCGAAATATCAATGTTTTCAACTGTTGTGATAACATATTGCTGACTAACTGAGGCCTTACATAATGCGACGCCTCGGAATCACTAGTCTCCGTCGGAACAGCCTAGGTCTCTCACGCCTCTATTTCTCGTTCCGCCCGCTGTTCAAAAAGATACGGTCACGATGACATCAAAAAACACAATTATGGACTCAGACTGCATGACGTTGACGAGATTCATGCTGGCGGAGCAACGCAAGGCACCAATAGCGACCGGTGACCTCACACAGCTATTGAATAGCATACAAACTGCTATAAAAGCTGTCAGCTCGGCCGTGAGGAAAGCTGGTATCGCTAACATGTGAGTAAATCAGTAAATATGAGTCTCCGAAATTGGACGAAAACTAATCTCGCCAACGTTTGCGAGGAAAATGCAAACATAACGCGCGCGTGGAATGTGTGCGATTCGTCGTTTTTCGCATGGCCGAATAGGCGAAAAAGGAGCAGCGCGAGAGAAGCGGAAAACATTTCGTGACCTCGTAAACTAGACGTCCTAATGGCACATTTAAGCGACAGAGATAGAGACACTTTACGAGATATTCAAATTAATCTAATTATAATTTGTAATCTTCATGAGTTCGAAACTACGCTGCTTTACGACTATACATTTTACATTTTACGCGCAAATACATCTTCCGACTTGCAACGGTTTAAGTCACTTTGTGACAAGATCGCTTTGTGACTGTCAAATGGAATTGGATTTTCATATATTATATCCGACGGATGTAGTTTATGCGATTTTACATTTTCACCCGGCACACAACGGTCAAAATTTAACATGCGGAGAGACTCGGACCAATACATGTACAATGTGTAAAGTCTTCGTAGTGTCGTGGCTAACGTTTACTCTCAACTGGCGCACGTCTCTTTATTTTATTCAAATGTATTCGGCAGTAGTATAGTCTCATACATTTACCGTCGTGCTCAAGCTGCCAATACATGCCAGTAAACATTAATCTCTACGCCCTGACAATTCTGTAACCTTGCATGTAAATAACATATAAATGATTTCCCATTATTACAGTGTCTGCGGTACACACCGCACAGCATGAATAAAACAATTTCATGACTGGTCGCTCTCCATCGACCTCTGAAACAAACTTGCCTTATCAATAATCTGACGGAGCTTTGAACTGTATGAATTAAGATAACCGTAATGAAATTAATAAATAATTTTATATAAAGGCAAATAGGAATTAATAAAGAGAGATTAGATTTATTAATTCTTATTTGCCTTTATGTTTATATAAAATTAACTTCAAATTTTTGTAACGTAATTAAAAATTATTTTTCCATATAATTTTCTATATAATTAAAAATTATGTATTTCTTATTTGAACATAAGTTCATTTTCATAATATCTATTGAATTATTATCTATTGAATAAATATCTATTGAATAAATCATTATTTTAAATTTGTACAAAACAATTGATTCTAATAATAATTTATTTTCTAAATAAAAGTTTTATATTCCTTTTACAATCTTTAATGTATTTATTATTTAAAAATACAAAAAACAATGTCTTTTTCATTGTTTTAAATAATAATTTGTTCCACAAATTCTTCCTTTAATTTTATAATAATTTTATTTTTTTTTCATAGAAAAAATTTTAACTGCCCGTTTCAAATATTAATCGAAACCTTCTGTATTGAAGTTCGTAAATCTTCCCTCTTGAAAAGAAAATCTTCTCTCTTGAAAATTTTAAATCTCTGGAGAATCTTTCCTTCAACATGATTCAATATCTATATGTTCAAAGTTCTTAAAAATTTCTACATCTTATTATTAAATAAATAAAGATAATATATTAAGAGATATAAATATATCATCTTATACACACATTAAAATATTATTCAAAACAATTGAAATTTTCAAAAAATTTAAATAATATTTGAAATTACTTTTATCATATATTTTTGTGTAATCGAAGTTCTTCAAGTCTATTACCAACCAGAACTAATCGAATCAGCTACGTAATGTTCGTTTAGGCATATTAACCAGTTAAACGCACACGACACATCGTTATTCATTCAGGTATGGCATCGCCGGCAACACCAATATTCAGGGCGAGGAAGTCAAGAAGCTGGACATCCTGAGCAACGAGCTCTTTATCAATATGCTGACATCCTCTTTCACCACATGTGTACTCATAAGCGAGGAGAATCAACACGCCATTGAAGTGGAAACGGAGAAGAGCGGCAAATACGTCGTGTCGTTTGACCCGCTTGACGGCTCGTCCAACATTGACTGCTTGGTCTCAGTGGGTTCGATCTTTGGAATTTACAAAAAACTTGAACAGTCCGGAAACTCCACATTACAAACCGCTCTGCAACCAGGAAGAAACTTGGTTGCGGCCGGATACGCTCTATACGGATCAGCGACTATGATAGTGCTCTCGATCGGTCAAGGCGTTAATGGATTTACATACGATCCAGCCATTGGAGAATTTATACTGACCGAAAGAGACATGCGTATGCCCGATAGAGGCAATATATATAGGTAGGATAAAAAGAAAGATCTTCATTTCTACCAATGTACGCATATAAGATTTTACAATCAGAGCCTGTACTGCTTGCTATAGTTAGATCAGGTACCGTAAATGTAGGTGATTTGGAACAGTGCAGGTAACTTGGGACAGCATACTTTTGTTAAATTCAATCGTAGTATCCATCCATTTTCTAAAAAAAAGGGTTTCTAAAAAAAGTTTAAATTTTAAATTTTTTTTAATGACTCATGAATGGATATCATGACTGAATTTAACAAAAGTACATGCTGTCCCAAGTTACCTATACGGATCTAAGTCATCTACATTTGCGATACTGATGCAATAGTGACAAATTATTGGCCCAGTATTGACTAAGTACTGGATGACAACTCGGCCTAATATTGGCAGATGGTACTGATTCAGTTTATTTTAACCAGTCATTTGCCAGTGATGATCAAGAAGATGGTAGACAGAATCATAACCATCAATTGACAGACTTAGCGTTGATTTCATTGTAAGCTGCTAGCACTCTATATAGATAAAGTAATTTTAATCTCAATTTAACTTTTTATCTTTTTCTGTTCTAAGACTTATAACTGTAGTTCTAGGACTTATTACCGTCTATCAATGTAATTTAATTTTAATCTCGGTTCAACCGGCTTCAACTAACTTCATCTTTTTCTAGTTTTAACAATTAAAAAAAGATAAAAAGTATAAGTTGAACCGAGATTAAAATTAATCTTCATTGAATAGAAACGGGTAATAGAAAAAGATAACGAATAAATTAAATTAAGATTGACCCTTATACACGATGACTCATTTGTATTCTGCATTTCTAATTCTTTTCGAAAAACTGGGAGCATTAAGTAATTGGTTGTAAGTTATAACATTTATATACAATTTTAAGTGCACGTAAGAATCATTTAATAATTTTAGTTTATTTGTTAAAGTGATGAAATTTAACTCGAGATACGAATGATCCATCGTATGAAGTAAAGGAAAATTATGTGTACTAAGGCTCAAGAAATACATCAAGCCAAGAGAAAGTCAAATATAAGTTTATCTTGACGTCAGTTAAGTTAAAATGATGATTTTTGATTATAAAATTGGATTGTTTATAGACGTTAAGAATCAAAATAAAGACATTTTAATTTTTTGTTGTTTGTTTGTTTCTTGAGAGGTTAAAGTTCATCTACATTAGTATATAGAAATGGAGAAAAGAGAGAGATAAAGAAATTAAAGCTATAGAATGAAATATGCTCGGCAAACAATTTCGATGACTAACATCCGCATCGCGAGAAATGCACCGAAATTGCCACGAGATTTCGAGAAATTATGAAATCAAATATAGTCAATGTAATCACGACAGAATCAATATGTTGAGTTCAAATTAACTTTTTATTACACGACGAAATTACATCTTTTTTGAGACTCGGTCATTACTGATCGCACTGAAATCACGTATGATTATTTACAGTATTAATGAAGGCAACGAGAGTACGTGGGACTCGTCTATTAAGGAATATATACGTTCTAAAAAATATCCCGCAACCGGGAAACCCTACAGTGCCAGATACGTGGGCTCCATGGTCGCCGACGTACACAGAACGATTAAATACGGCGGTATCTTTTTGTATCCTGCGAGCAAGAGCAATCCCAATGGCAAGGTAATTTCGCGATGATTTTCTCAACTTTCTGTCGAACTAATTATTTGATGAAGAAAACAAATCAAGCATAATCAACACAAGAACAATCAAAACATACAAAGGAAAAGAACAAAACAAATACAAAAACAATGAAAACAAGACAAATCCAACAGCAATAATAACAGTATATTACGATATATTTCGCATCATCCCATTTATCTTCATCGCAGTCGTCAATAATGTTTTCTTTTTGATTCTCTCTTTTCACTTCGATTATTATTAACACTTCTGATCTCGCTCTTATCATCACAGACGGATTGAGTAATAATAAAACCCGCTGTAAAAACTTTGCCTTATAAACAATTGTTTACCATTTATCCGATAAATGTGCAGGAAAATATTGGACTTCAAAAATTATTTTATTTAGGCACAATATAAATATCTGGTTCAAACTTAAATTAATGCATTCCTGATTTCTACATAAATTTCTGTAAAATTTATCGAATTTTGCGTATTATTCGTCCCGATAAACGTAAATACGAGCTCTCTATCAGAAGACCGATACCAGGGTCAGAATTTTAAGAGAACGTATATTTATTGATAATCAACTTACGTAATATTACGCTTCAATTTATAGCATTATTTACGCATAATATAACATTATTATAATATTATTAAATATTTTTCATCTATTCTTACATATCAAATACGAAAATTATAATAAATCAAATTATCCACTGAGAGAAAAGTGTTTGGTAATTGGTTATGATTTTAATTGCATGATAAAATAATTGTGGTCAGAAGCTCCATTTTTATGGTTTTAATATAGGTTAATGTTATATATAGTATAACTTTATATGTCTCTTCTCTTAAAAAATTGTATTATATAATAATCTACGATAATTTCAAATATTAATATAAAGATATTAAAATATCAATAATAAATAATAAATAGAATAAGCATTTTTATTCAATAAATGCAATCGCAATTATAGTAAATATAACTATTTTCTCAACCCATTCGCTTACTATATTTATTGATAATAATACTAAAAAATATATTAAGAAAAAACTTCAGAAAAGACTAATTTTCAAGCAGTATATATGACTATATTATTACAAATATACAGTTGAAAAAAAATGACTATAAATTATAATTAAATTATTATAATAATTGTAACCATTCTTTTCTCTCAGCGTGCGACTGATATTCATTTCGTAATTTCATAATTCCAGTTACGACTTCTGTACGAATGCGTACCGATGGCTTTCATAGTTAAGGAAGCCGGCGGTCTGGCGACAAACGGAAAAATTAATATTCTAGATATCGTTCCGGAAAACATTCATCAGAGATCACCCATTTTTTTGGGCTCCAAAGACGACGTTAACGACGTAATGACGTTTATAAGAAATAAGGCCGAGCGATGAAAACGAAGAAATATTCTCTTTCAAATATTTATACAATCGAGTGTTGCACACCTCTTTTACGACAGATTGTTATTTTGTAATATTTTGCAATAAAGATTTTATTAAACCATCTACGTTTTAACTATTTCATCAAATGATTCCACAGTTTAAATGCCTGAATAATTCGTTATCGCCGAAAAGTAACGCCACACGAAAAATAAATTAATAACAATTAATTAGTAGAAATTATAGTCACACAGCGCAGAAATGTAATAAATCTCACGTCATCAAGCGCTTTTACAGGTGATTACGAATAATTACGGGTGATTGTTGGCAAATCCGTTAAATCCGAAAATTCATCATGTTCTGAGCGGAGACTCGAATTACGCTAAACGTTAACTCGTCGGATTATTTAATTTATTCGGCGCACATGTGAATCCAAATTAATCACCTGTATTCAAATGCATCATTAATGATAAGAAATACTGTCGAACGACCATATTAATAGCGATCTCGTTAATATCTCTTCGAGGAACTCACACTTACATCAAACACACGCGCGCGCGCGCGCGCGCACACACACACACACACACACACGCGCGCGCGCGCGCGCGCGCGTAAATCTAACATGTATATCTAGATGTATATATAATATATTTACACAGATTTATTATATTTACACAGACTTATACATACATCATTATAAGTCTATGAGAACTTATTCAATTGGCGCACACGCTGTGTATATAGAATCGTAGTTTTTTTTTTTTACAAATACCGTACTTCCGTGCGTACTACTGTCACTTGCCGGTGTAAATGCAATGTAAAATGCGATCGGCACGGAGCCGTCGCAGCATCGCGTCATCGGTCAAGCTTAAGCGATGTCAGACAATCATTTCCGTTCTTCCATCTGTGTAAGCGTAGCGAGACGGCGGGCGCTGATAACGTTGCTATTTATTCTACACGCACGCCTGGCTCTCAGCTTAACCTCTTCACGGCGTGCAGCCCGGAATGCATCATAGGAGCACGACCGACTATTGATCGGCCGGTCGACAGTGCGCCAGCGCAAGTCGAGGCCCGACGAGGTATTCATGAACGCGAGCCGCCCTCGGCCTTAGTGCGTTTGGTCGACATTTGGCTGCCGTTATGTTCGTCACACGGAAGCACCCTTAGATGCTGCCATAATGTCCGGTGGTACGTAAACGTTTTATTGAAATAAAAATTGCCGCATGTTAAACGGTCCACCGCGAAATCGTCTTTTTTCTCCTCGAGTCGGCAAATCGGCTCGTTTCACAGCCGTCATATCAGTTATGCAGAAACGTGATATGACGCTGATAAGTTGCTTTTATAAGAGTCTATGAGTCAGCTATCGAAACTGAAAACGCAATGCGATGCACATAGTTTTATGTTATATATTCAGAGATTTGTATTCGAGCACGATTTTTCTTAATTATTGAGTGCTAATTGTTTCTATAAAAGATGGCGAGAGAAGATTTATCTAGATATAGATATCGCGATATTAATGACCGTTTATTTCGCTCAGTAAGACAGGGATTATATCGGCTTCGCGACGCTGCCGGAGCAAGTGCACCGGAAATCGGTGAAGAGGGGCTTCGAGTTCACCCTGATGGTATTGGGTGAGACCGGTCTCGGCAAGTCGACGCTCATAAACAGCCTCTTCCTCGGAGACCTGTACAAAGACCGGCGAATTCCAGATGTGGCGGGTGTGTGTAATTTCTATTTTTGATTAAACACGATGTCTTCAGGGACTAGACCATCGTCAAATCCGTTTGCTCTTGTAAATAAAATTATATTCGCACGGAGAAAAATGGATACATAAAAAAAAATTACTAAATCTTAATATAAAAGGTGAGTCTAATAAAAGGTTCACCACGTTTTTCTTGAAAATGAATTAAAAAATAGGGGGAAGGTAACTATTATCAAAATTGTAGGATAAATAGTGGGATATACTTTAATGACCTTGAGAATCTTAAATGTCCTTGGTTTTCATACTATCAATAAAAATTTTTTTTAATGGGATATTTTTTATTGATTCTATTGATGATGTTCAATGAGCTGAATATTAATTTTGCATTAGAGTATCTTTTCGAAAATTCAACTGTTGTCGGGAGTATAAGTTAAAATGAGAGACTGTTCATGTTAATAATAAATAACGATTCAAGAAGTTAAAAGAAGTCCAAGCAAACTTTCTATAAAGACTACAGACATGTCTAAATGAATTTTTAAAGTTTTATTGCAATAATAAAAAATTTGTTTCAAACTTTCAGTCTGATTTATTTTGGTTATATCTCGATAATAGTTGAATTTTTGAAAAGATATTCTGATGCAAAATTATTCAGCTCATTGAGCACCATCAATAGAACAAACAAAAAATATCCCGTCCTATTTTAAATAAAATCTTTTTACTGTATGAAGTATGGAAATTAAGAACATTCAAGTGTGTCCTCCTACTTTTTGATAACCTACAATTTTGATAATAGATGTCTTCCCTCTACTTCTAATTGTTTTCGAGAAAAACGTGATGAACTTTTTATCAGCTCACCCTATATTAATATTTGTATATTTCTTTGAATAATATTAAATAAATATTAAATAAATATTACAGTAAATATTTTTTACTGAATAAGTAAATATTTACTCAATGAAGAAAATCATAGTTAAATCAAATTAATGACTTTTGTATTAAATACATATATATTGAGTAAATATTTACTTAAAACTATATTTAAACAAATATTTATTAAAATTTAGTATTTTTTTAGTGTAGGCTTGTAAGTCTAATAAAAATATTCCAGCTATTTTTGATAAATTTTTGCCTAAAGAATAAAAAGATATCAGAGTTGTAAGATAAAAATACATAACAATAATAAATCCATTTAATGAATCCAATGATTATTACTCTACAAAGTAAATTATACTATTCTTAAGATTGTAAACAATCAAGATTTTATTTATATTTTTACTTATTTATTTTTTTACTTACTTATTTATTTACTTATTTATATTTTTCAGTAAATTTTATCAGGTTAACTTAATGTTTGCCGCTAAGGCAAAAAATATAAAGTAAATTCTACTATTGAGATGTATGATAATTTATAAATTAATAGTAACAATTGTAGTAAAAAATTTACTTTACGAAATGTAAAAAGTACTTTACAGTGTGACTATACAACGATCATTCATCATTTACCAGAAAAGTAAAGTAAATTTTACATAAGTAAACGCCTGTCTCTATAATATGGATCTGTCAATTTTATAAAATTTACTAGAATTTTAGCGCACATCACTTTACATTTTTCTCCGTAACGTGCGGTCGGAATCGGAATAATAATGACACCGTTTAATCGTGATGGAAAGAGGAACTGTAGCATTACTGCAAATGGTCGCTGCTCTGAAATCTTCCGCATTCGCGAGTTATTGACACGCGAAAAATATTTGATCAACTTACATACTGGGTAAACCGCTCGTCCCGATCTCGACGAGGAGTTGATAAATATTCATCGTTCACTTTCAGAGCGGGTGGCTAAGACCACCTCCATTGAGAAAAAGACAATGGATATAGAGGAGCGTGGCGTTCGGCTTCGTTTAACAATCGTAGATACGCCAGGTGAGAAATATTGATGAATTATTAATTTTTTTATGTTAAATAAATTTATATAAAACTAAATAAAGCTCACTTGTTATTAAACAATATAAATGTGATATTAAAGTATATGAGCAATAGCCAGATTACAGTTGCTAAAACATAATATTTCAAATAACATCAAATAAAATAAAAACATACGTTTCGATCAGAACATTCGGACATTATCAATGTTGTTACCATAAATATAAGATTATATCCTAAACAGTTATAGTTATACTAAACGACTATTGTATGTAATTATATATAATTATAGTCGTTCAGTATAACCTTGCGTATATAGGATCCGTTTAGGATGTAATATATTTTATATATTTTAATCTTATATTAAATTAATCTTATATTTATAGATAATAACATTGATAATGACCGAATGTTCTGGTTGAAACATATGAAAACATATTTTTATTTGATGTTATTTGAAATATTATGTTTTAGCAACTGTAATCTAGCTTATACTCTAGTATCACATTTATACAAATTTATATATTTTATTTAGTATATACGTACCAGTAGATACGTTGAATTAATTTTTATAAATAAAGAAATATTTTTGTGAATAGCAATTTCGTGAAATTGCTGCACTGAGGAAAAAAATAAATCAAATTTTAATAAATATCCTTGTAAAAATCTATTTGAAATGTTTGAATAGCACTAAATTAATATTTATATTTATTTACGATAAATAAATATGTATCCCAAATAAAAAAAAGATAATTAAATCAATCAAATTATTGGATAGTAGACCCATAAGTTCTAGATTCAATAAGTTTCTAGATTCAAAATCTAAATAGATTTCGATGGTTCTCTTCAAACCCTACAGCTTTTATTTGAAACATTTATTATTAAAAAATGCATTATTCTCGATACATTTTGTGTTAAAATAGCCAAACATGTGTGTGGCCTAAGTTAAACATAGAATCCCAAGATGTGACCATCTAGAATATTATATGATCTTCCGATTGATAACATTAAGTTTTTTTTATATCATTTTTGTAATATAGAGCACGTTCCCTTGTAAGACCTTTGACTCAATATGGCCTTCTTCATTAATTTGTGTCGTACATTTTTCGATCTATTTTCATTTAAAGTTGATTGTTCTATCTTTGGATAAACTATAATTTATTTAGTTTATCGATAAACAAAAGAGGAAGCGAATAAGAGAGTAAGAGAGTGAGCTGAAGTTTATCGAAAGGTAGAATAACCCAGTCTTAATATTGTTTCCTCACGATTTTATGAAATAATTTTATAAATGTTATACAAATATCGTTCTATAACGATACCTTTCAAGGATTCGGCGATGCGGTAAATTGCGAGGATACGTGGAAAGCATGCTCGGCTTACATCGACGAGCAGTTTCGCCAATATTTTACGGATGAAAGCGGATTAAATAGAAAAAATATTCAAGATAACAGAGTACACTGTTGTCTCTACTTTATACCGCCATACGGCCATGGGTACGTGATAATCCAGCTTCATATATATTCTAATTTACAGGATTAAAAATAATTTTTATCTCGCGAGGAATAATATCGAACGAAATTATTATATCAGACTCAATTACAGTTTTAACTTTAATATCCTATCTTTCTTTATAGCCTCAGGCAGATTGATCTCGAAGTATTAAGGCGTTTACATCGGAAAGTTAATGTCGTTCCTGTAATAGCGAAAGCGGATACTTTAACCACTCACGAAGTCAAAAAGCTGAAGGAACGCATTTTGGCAGACATCGAGGAACACGAGATTCAGGTAGCATGCGAAAAGTTTTAGTTGGGAATTTGTGAAATTAGCACGACATTCTATTAATCTAAAAAAAATAATTATAATTCCAATAGTATTTTTCATAGTTCTGTACAAAAATAGAAAAGTTCTGCATTGCTCCAAAAAAAGTTTCTCTAAATGTCGTGTTGATTTCAGGTATTTAAAAGTTATTTAAAAATATGTAGCCGCCGGAACTTTGTTTAAAAATAATTTGAGGATAGTACTCTCTTAGGATTCCTCTGAACGAGGAATTGCGAAATAATCAGCACTTTACCTTCAAACTATGTTTAAATTAATATTTAAAATCTAAAAAAGTTACTGATTGTTGGAATTTTATTTTCAAATTGCATTCATTGATGGAACTCGAATAATACTGCTTACGTAACTTGCCAAAGTACTTGGTAAAGTACAAGAAAAAAATAAATTTTTAACAAAATTTATTGTTTTCTTGTACTTTAGAAAGAGAGGTGTCGTGCAGATTTGCGAAATTAATACATTTTTTAATTTTAATTTTTTATATAAAAAATATGGATTTTTTTTATTTTTAGAACTGTAGAACTGTAAAATTATGAAAAGTGCTAGACTGAAACTGCAATTTTTCTATATTTCTATTGATACAATGTCGCGCTAACTTCACAAATACTTAGATTTTTCATTTTTAATATAAAATAACACGAATTTCCAAGTTTATACATTGCAATATTTGGTCATAATTATGCTAAATTTTTTCGTGTTTTCATAGATATACCAATTCCCGGATTGCGACAGCGACGAAGATGAAGAATTCAAGCAACAGGATAAGGAACTGAAGGCGTGTATACCGTTCGCGGTCGTCGGAAGTTCGACAGTGTTGGAGGTTGCCGGAAAAAAAGTTCGAGGCCGGCAATATCCGTGGGGAGTAGTGGAAGGTGAACTTTTATATTCTACATAAAATTAATATTTTCCAATCATACTGATTTCATCCATTACCGTTTGAGGTAAATATAACGTTAAAAAATAAAATAAAATTGTTAACGTAAATATTTAGGAAAAATTTATGTGATTGTTATTTCATATGAGCAACAACTTTGCTCGATTTACATAACCAAAGAATTTAATTTCAATTATTGTTATTAGATAAATCTTCACTAATGAACTACCATGAAAAAATTGAGAATTCACTTAGGTAATATTAAAGTAACATTAAAAAAATCATTCATTCGGAATAAGGATTTAATGTACTCGATGTCTTCACAATTACAAGAATTTTCAATTAGATTGTTAAATAGGAGCTGTATCAAAAGCAATTAGGAATTTAATTGATAAAAGAGCTTTTGAAGCATAAACCTTCTGCGAGTAAAATCAATTAGAGTTTTCGAAAGCAGTAGGGATTGAATGCGTTAAAGTACCTCTGGCTTTCGCGTGCCAGTGCTTGATCTTTAACATTTCGATTCCGATTGATCATAGTCGAGAACCCAAAGCACAGTGACTTCGTCAAACTAAGGACGATGCTAATATCGACGCATATGCAGGATCTAAAGGACGTCACGCAGGACGTTCACTACGAGAATTTTCGAGCCCAATGTATTTCTCAAATTTCGCAGCAAGCGATCCGGGAACGGAGGTATTTACGCATGTAAATAAATATTGCATTTCAGTAGGTATATACAACAAATGGACGCTTATTCTGCGTTCGCAATGCGTACAGGACGCCTCGAAAGCGCCGCGTTCGAAATAATAATATTTTTATCTGCGTTTCAAAAGCTTTCCTTGAGATATAAATAATATAATAATGGATTGTACTATTATATTAATATTATTTCCTTGAATATTGAACTCTTTCGAGTGTGTTTTGCATGATTATTAAAAGCGTCTATCAATAATAGTTTCAAACTACTTTATGATGGTATAATAATTTAATGAAGATGATAGTTCAGAGATGGTATGATAATTCAGATTAGTTTTATACCATCCAGTAAAAATTGAAAAATTGTAAGATTGATTCTTTCGTAAAATTGCACGATATTCTTTGCTTTAATAATATATATTACTTATAACTTAGCTTCATTTGCATTTGATAAATTATTTGTAATTCCAAATAATCAATGATAAAAATATATCTTTCGTCTCTTTTTTACAGCAAACTGAAAAGAGATTCCGGGCCGCACTTTGAGAATAGTATATCCGACACGGACAGACTTCTCTTGCAGAAAGATGAAGAGGTGAGCATGCAATTTTTAACGACCGTGTTAAGTTTTTTCCAGAGACGAATTTCAGAAGTTAGAATTTCAAAAAGTATTTTGCACTGAGAAAAAAATTTTTAATATTTAAAAATATAATTACATTTTATTATAATTACTACTATTATGTTAATAATAATAACTGCATAGTTTTATCAATAAATATGTATAATTGAAATGATAATAATTATAGTTAAATTATAGTAATTGCATTTTTGTAGCAATAATAACTAGAATTATAGATCTTTTCATTATCATATTCATTATCATATATTTGTTAATAAAAATATACATATAATTATTATTACTAATATTGTCGCAATAATTATAATTGTAGTAAAATGAAATTGAGGAGATTGACGGAAAGGCCTAATAACAAAATCTTGATATTAATAAAAATTAAAGTAACTTGCTACTTTTTTATTATATACAATTGAGTACAATATCAAATGAATTTATGTAATGTCTTTAAGAAGTTACAATACTTATATGTTACAATACTTCTCTATTACGATCAATATTACATGAAAAAGCTTGCCGGAAAAAGGGCTTAGAATTGTGCCTTTATTCCGCTCATCCCCTCAATTATATACTTACGAGTACAAATTCCTCTCGGTGTAGTACTATTCCAAGTAACGTAAATATTTCAATATTTAGTATTAAAACAGACGTATTTTTTTAATATTACATTTTAATATTATTACATGTTTCTGGAAAAGTTAATTTTATTCAATTCAATTTTCCTGAAATATTTTCTCATGCCGCTCGCTATGCATTTCACTTTTGCAGATACGAAGAATGCAAGATATCTTGGCACAAATGCAAGAGAAACTCAAAGCGACCGGTCAAGTTGGAGGAGGAGGTGTTGGATTGCGAGGCCGCGTGGGCAGCCTCGGTAATGATCTCGATTCCGCAGACGTGGAGAAGAAACGTAACAGTATTATAGACGTTTGAAGTGTAGATCATCCTCGGAATAGACGTACATCCGGGATATAGGATTTTCCTTCCCGAGAGATCTGTACATATTCGTCTGATTCTTAACAAATTTCTCTTGATGCATTATGTAAAATTTTCGAGATTGTAATATTAGCGAATTCTTTACATATTATATAAAATATTAAATTATATTTGCCTCTATTTTATAATAGAAAATTA
Organism: Atta cephalotes; assembly: GCF_000143395.1. Taxonomy (NCBI): domain Eukaryota; kingdom Metazoa; phylum Arthropoda; class Insecta; order Hymenoptera; family Formicidae; genus Atta; species Atta cephalotes. The sequence continues at coordinate 2,205,675 of NW_012130096.1, forward strand.
AATGCATATTTGATTAATTAAAATTTAAATAAATTGAATTTGTCTGTACAATAAAATTAGATAATTAAAGTTATTAATTTCTTCTCGATTATGCGCTGCCTTTTATTATCATTTTGGAAGGATAGATAAAATATATAAAATCGCAAAAGATTCACCAATGCTTATTCGCCGAATATTTGATCAAATCGAGTTTGTACAGATCTATCAACTATACTCTGCTAATGTCGATGATACGTGAGATCGGAATGTGTTTTATACTTAACATGCATAGCTAATTTATAGCAAACATGCGTAATCGTATTAAAAAAATCGAGAGATATACAGGAAGTTTTCGGGTTCAACTATGAAACTGAAAGTATGAATTTAGGACGTCAAAATAAATAAAATTTTTATTCTGCGAATTTGCTTGAGAGAATTTGATTAGCCTTCTTATTTTAATTTTGTTTAAGAGATATTGACTTTATATTTGATTATTGCAATAACGGGAATAAATCTAGATATTTCGACATCATTCATTCTTATATTCTATGACTTATTTGTGTTAGAAATAACAATTTGTTCAAGCTTGTTAAAAATTTTTGTTGAATTTTTAACATTTTCAAATATTAATTTAACGCAATATAATTATGTTATTTGAATATTTTCTTAATGTCAAAATAACACAATTTTTGAGTGAATGAATAACATAAAAATAATATATATTAAAACAATATATATTAAAACAAATTCTAAGGTAAACGTGAATAAAATATGTATTAATTTAATAATTTATTATAAATAATTTTAGTATCAAAATATGCTTCCACAGTTTGCTTAGAAATTATATCATCACATTTTTTTATATTAATTTTTTAATGTTCATTACTTTATGACATATTTAACACAAAATAAATATGTTTCAAAATAACAAATGTTAAAAATAATTTGGGACACGTAAAATTTTTAATACAAATATTCCAACTGTGTAAGAAGTCACTGTCTGTTAAACGAAGCGTTTGCGAGTAAACTTCCACAGGAAAATTTTGTTTGCTTTGAGGTCTTAAATTTCCATATTTTGGCGGTTTAACTTGGGAAAACTCTGTGGCTGTGTTCGCTTTGACATTTACAATATTTGTGAGCACCAATTATCCTTATTTAATAAACAACAAGGATGAAACGACGCTTGGAGCATTATGAATGCCAAAGCGAACGCAGTCATATATACATCGAGCATTCGTTATAAACCGGACGTACAATTAATCGCACAAACATTGAAATCGGTGGAGAAATTCTCCCGTTCAGTTTGCTGTTTAATGTTAGGAGATCCGTAGTCCCGAAGTTGCGAATAAAAATTATTACATAATTAGAATTAACGTTCTAAATATACGCACAATAATTCATAATTATATAGAATTATATAAGAAGAGTGAGATATGCGAAATAAATTTAATTGTCGAAGAAACCAAAGATTCACGTTTGCACAGACACTACTTTACTAAACTTTTAGTTTTATAAATCCTTTAAGTGTGCTTTAAATTCTTTTCTTGTGAGAAGAATTTGTAGATGTTTTGTAAGAATAAATATGCCGTAATAAATGACGGTTAATTTGAATCTTAACAATTATTTCAAACTTTGTTTCATCCTATTTCATTTTTCCTTCGATTATTTAAAGAAATTAAATTAATTTTCTAGAGAGAGAGAGAGAGAGAGGAGGAGAGAGAGAGAGAGAGAGAGACTCGTCTCGCGAGTAAAGTAAAAACTTTTAACTTTTTTTACTTTTAGTTTTTAAAACTTAAAAACGTAAAACGTTAAAAAACCGTAAACTAAAAAGTAAAACTACTA
>NW_012130096.1:2207515-2233893 GCF_000143395.1 Atta cephalotes
GAGAGAGAGAGAGAGAGAATCGTCTTGCCAGTGAAAAAACAATTTTTTTACTGTTTTTATTAAAAAACGACTTAAAAAACGACTAAAAGAAAAATCAATATCAAATTATGATATTTGTTGATATAGTTTTTCTCTCTGGAGGTAGAAGTTATACTTTATTTTAATTCAATGCTACGTATATTCATTTCCATCTAAAGTTCTTAATAAATATAATTTGCGCGATTTAAAATTTATTTTCTGAATATATCTCGAATTTAATTTTAAAGTGAACGTTGTAAATTTGCAATACTCGTTCCTTGAAAGAGGAAAAAAGAGAAAAATACTTCTTTTGGAATAAATGCATAATAGAATCCGCTAAATATAATAGAAAAGAAATATTATAAATCTTGTTCAAGATAAATAATTCGTTTTTATTCTGAGAAAGAAAAAAGATAGATGCTGTTTAAATATATTTAATTAATATTTAATACTACTTTATAAATTTTCTTTTTAATTTAAAAAGTAACACACTATTTCGCTGCTATCGAAAATCATAAATATATTTTGTATCATTACGGAAAATTATTTCCAAGAAAATCACTGCAAAAAATTAAAAAAAATTTTATTCTGCATAACATAGATGCAAAAGAAGTACAGTATGGTCAGAATTCAGTTCCATGAAATTCGCATTTTCTCGTAGTTCCAGGAATTTACCTCAATCGATAGATTGTGTTTGATCACTGGCTCGGAAAATTTATTATTACGATATAAATCTGATTTACACGATGTTTTTACTAGCAACTACCATGCTGATCTTGTAGCAAATTAGAAAACAAATAAAAAAATATAATTAAAATTTTTTTTTAATATCTATCATTATAAATATAATTTAAATATAATTACAATTATAATTATAAATCAAAAATTTAAAAAAAATTTTTTTTACAAGAATGGCAATTAAAAAATATAATTTAAGATATTTTTTAGTTTCTAGTTTTCTATAATTCACTGGAAAACTAGCACGTTAATGCTAATAAAATTTTGTAAATCAGGCCTTTGTATAAATTCATTCGAAAAAAATATTTTTTTAAATCTGATGGCGATCAAAGACACATGATTTTCATGTTTCAATATTCCGTGATAGCATTTTAATGCAAAATGAATACTGAATTTGAAAGAGAATAAAGCATCTTGTTAATCAGGCCTATGAATCGCAAATCCTTCGTCAAAGAAATTTTTTCTGAACTTGACGGTAGCTAAAGAATGTGTGTGATTTTCAATACTTCGTGATAATATTTTAATAATATTATTTTGATGCAAATTGCATAAATTTGAAAGAGAATAATTAAGTATTATGTCTCAATAATACCAAACGATCCTGTCATCCTTAATCGATTTAACATTCAAAAATCAAATGAACGCACCGGCGAGGAAAATCGATGCATCAATCGGTAGAAAAGAATTAATTGTTGCGTGAGATGAATAAATTCAGTTTAGTACTCATCGTTTGATGTTTCATCTACCTCGCGATGCTGACACGCTGATGCCTAGGATGTTGTGACTTCTGTTGTCCGGCTCTTCCAGGAACCCTCACCCTTGTCTGATTGCAATAATTATACACTTGTCGCAAATATACACTCATTCCTATTTCAATCATCATTTCAGCGTCATTTTGGCATCGCCCGTTCGATGAAATTAAGAACGAAATGCGTGAGAAAAGAAGCGTTCATCTACGCACGAGATTTTCATGAAAATTACGACGCATATGTATTAACGACAAAATTTGAAAACGTAACACAGCGGGACGACCTCGAAAAAATCCGTACGTTCGCGAGAGTACATTTTGCAACTTAATCGCGTAATTCATTGCTCACTTTCGTTCAAATTATTGCTTCTGGTAGTTGTAAATTCGACAGAATTTACCGAGGAAAAGGACAATATAATAAATATAATTTACTGCGTAAAATGTCCGTCCATTCGCGCACAACGCAACGGTATAGACTGAATGAGCGCCCCGCTCTACTGGTTGTCGACTACCGTAGCTCACTTCGCGATATCGTAAAATTCCTTGTTCATACGATCACTTTGTTCCCATTTCATCAAGTAACACTAATTCAACTGAATTGTCGAGGAAACACACAACGCTGCATGAAGCGTCCATCCATCTGCGACCTGGAGACTCGAATAGAGACTAAGCGCCATGTTCCATCGGCCGGCGATGCGCAGCTCACTTCACGACTTAATTATTAATCACAAAATTTCGTTGTTCATGCAGTCATTTTCGTTCGCAAATTATTGCTTACGCTAAATTCAACAGAATCACCGAGAAAAAACGTGCAATACTGAAAACCTGTGAAGTCTTCGAATAAGATTTCTACGAAAATAAAAGCGCAATGGGCAAGTTCAAAACAAAGCTAGCTTGTTCGCCGAACGATTAAATGTGATTGATTGGATCTATAAGCAACAAGCAATTCTATTCCTCGCGACAATTAGACTAGCAGTCTAATTTCTTAATTTATTCAGCTTGAACGCGTCCAATGAGTTCAAAAAAGGTACTGATGCGATGCTAGCGAATATACTGAATGTAATCACGCATATATTTGATTTATCTTCCGAGATTCGTCGTTCGCACTGACACCCATGATGAATCACTTGCCGATATTATCCCCGACAGCACTCGATTTGATAGAATTACCGGTTAAATGCGCGATGCCGTGCGAAACATAGTTCGTCCGCACACGACAATAGCATAGACTTGAAGTATGCGAATGGCCGGCTACCGGCCGGCGCGACTCACTTCGCAGTTAACAAGGTCATGTTGAGGTATAAGCTGTTGTGTTTAAAATACAATATTGCTAACATATCGCGATACTACGACGCGTTGAAATGTTTTATTGGTTTTCAGAAGCATTTGCCGTGGCAGTCTCGTATTAACCATTTGCTAATAATTCTTTAACTGCTCTTAATTACTTGTATTTATGTATTTGAATTTTTTGTATACATATTTACATTTATAAGTAACAAATTCATATCTACGTGAAATTTGAGTTCTGTTATATTTCTTAATATCCGTATCAGAAGATTGAGATCGAATTTGATTAATCAAAAGCAAAGTTCACTAAATTATTGGTTTTTTTCTTTTGATTTGTTAAATTAAATATTTCTCTCTCTCTCTCTAATATACTTCAATCTCTAATATAGTAACGAGTCTTTCAGGGAATGTAAAAGAATTTATAAATAAATTTTATGTAGATATAAATTTATATGTAAATATATAAATACATACATGAAGTGTTTTATGTGATGTATATAAATAAGAAATTTCTATTCACATATAGAAATGACTATGATTAAATATTGTCCATAAATCTCTTTATAATAAAAGTGAGTATAACATATAACTCATTCAATCTTAATTATATTAAACAATTAGACAAAAATATACTATACTACTATTCGCGACTCATTTATTTGCTTGTTTAATGTAACTTTTTCCGTACATACGAACTAATACAATTTATTCATTTGCAACGATTCGCTTTGATGTTGTCGAAAAATCACTGGCGAATCGGTACGAATACTAAATGACAATGCAAACTCGACTCTATCTATTCGTGCTTCACGAATTTCATACAAACGGCAAATCGCACGTAATTTGCTTAGCTTGCATAGATTGGCTTTACGATAAGTTCATAACGCAATTTGTGAAGTTCTATATTTGTGTGAAAAGAAAGTAAAAAGTTACTGCAACGTATTTGTTAAATCAGCGTACGATAATAAATCGTCAATCGGAAAATTAAATGAATTAAAACTGTCAAAAATATATTAAAGACTCGCCTGATCCGGAAAAACTCGGTTCCACGAAATTTGTTTGCCTCAGGCGCATTCACAGTTCTCGGAATTGTTTTCATGTTGCCTGGCAACGTAAAAAAAAACTCCTTCCTATAACGCTCAATTTACCGCTTATTCTGCTCGTCCATTCAGTGAAAACTACACGTGCGTTATAAAATATCCATTTACAATTTACATTTTACAACATTAAAATATTTCAACAATAGCTGCATTCAGCAGAAAAAGCAGCTACAATTGTTATAAAATTCTTTAATATATATAATTGAGAGGATGGGCGGAACTAATTATAAAACCTTGATATTAATAAAAATTAAAATAATTTGCTATGGTAAAAAATTTTTCATGCATAAATATGTTTGAAGAAATGTAAAAAATTATTTATGTATAATTAAAATATATAAAATTATGCATAATTATGTATGAGCTAATTTTTTAATATTTTTCCAAACTTATTTTTTTCTAAAAACAAACAATGCGAAGATTATCCTTTTAATTATTTTTTATGTTTTCACATTACTATTATTATTTCTATTACACTAAAAAGTAATTTTACGAAAGAAAAAAGGATGCTTGAATATGTATGGACACATTTCATATATAATTATACATATATTATGAATATTTATGCGTGTTATGTATATTTATACATATTCATGCATGAAAAATTTTTTACCGAGTACTTTTTTATTATATACAAATGAATACAATATCAAATGAATTTATGTAATGTCTTTAAGAAATTACATGTTATAATACTTCTCTATTACGATAATTACATGAAAAAGCTAATTGCCGGAAAAAGAACCTAAGTAGAATTATGCCTTTATTCTGCCCATCCTCTCAATTTGCTTTTGGTTTCTCACTACATCTACAGTGAGTGCAAAAAGTATTCGTGCAGAGAAAATATTAAAAAAAAATCTTTATTTTAAAAAAGTAAATATCCAGTGAGAAATGAGTCATCGAATTGATGTCGAATCGATATGATGATTTCAACATTAATTCGACATCGATTCGATGTTTAATTGACGATCATTTTTTGCTGAGAAATTAACAATTTATTTATAAAGAATAAAAAATAAAATATAGATGTATGTTTCTTAAAATTATATACATGAAAAAGAGTATTAATTATTAGATATGTGTATTAATTATTAGAAAATATATCATCTGAAAAATAAGCAAAAATTAAAGATTCTATTGTTTAGATGCTCAAAAAGTATTCGTGCAGTTGAGAAATTTAGCTAAAATCTAAATTTAGCTAAAATATAAAAAATAAAATTTTTCTAAAATCAGGAATACACGCGAAGCTCATTTATTTATGTTAGAACAGAATATATTCATTGTATAAAATTGTTAATTAATGTTTATTTTTTACAAATAAGATTATTTTAATAAAAAATTTCCTTGTACGAATATTTTTTGCTCTCACTGTAAATGTCTAATACCCGTTTCTACACCAATGTAATAAATTTTTATCTCGGTTCAACTAACTCTTCAGTTTTTTCTAATTCTAAAAATTAGTAAAAGATAAAGAGTTAGTTGAACCGAAATTAAAGTTAATCTATGTAGGGTTGTCCGGAAAGTTCGTGTCGATTTTGAAAGAAAATTGAAACGCAGAAGATTTAAATTTTAGTATACATTTATTTAAATCTTTTGCGGCACGAATTTTCCGGACAACCCAATACATTGGTGGATACTAGCATTAAATAATCATATTAAAAAATCTTATAATAGTTATAAATTCAGATAACATAAAATTTAAAACGTTTTTAATTGTATAATAAAAATCGTTTATAATATGTTTTTAAAGCCTAATTTACACCGTGCTCTTTGCTTTTTTGCTTCTTACTACTTTTTTATCTCTTGCCTTTTTACTTCTTATCTTGTACATAGCACAATTTTTTCGTTTTCTGTCTAAAATAAAAGTTCACTTCGAAAGAGATAAGGAACACGATTGTCGATAAAACGATCATAAAGAGAGAAAAAAGCAAGAAGTAAAAATTATAAAGAAATAGGAAGCAAAAAGTACATTTTAGATTAAGTTTTAAACTGTTCTCGTAAAAATATCTTTAATGCTCGTTTCTATTAATGTAGTTTAACTCTCGATTTAACTTTTTCCTCTTTTTTTCAGTTCTAAACATAAAAAAAAGGTAAAGAATAAATTAAACCGAGGTCAAAGTTAATTTACATTAGTAAAAATGGATATATTGTAAATCTTCTGGACTGTTCTCACAAAAATACCTTTAAGTCTATTTTAAAACATCTTTAAGATGTTTTATATCACGATATTACGGACTTTGTTGTCTGGGAAGTTGCTTTTTCTGCTAAACGCAGACAGTGTTTTTCTCTCTTTTTCTCTCTCTCTTGTTCACTCACTTATAATTTCATAGAAATTTTTAGCAACAAGTGTCTATGATGCACGAACTAAAAGATTTATCTAACGCGAACTGTTCCTCTTTAATGATATTTTATATATATTTTTAAAATGATAAAATTATGAAAAAATTACAAATTATTCTAAATCATATTTGAAAATAATATGCCTAATTTGATGAAATTTGATGAAATTTTATCTGGATTGTAAGTTATTTTTATGAATAGTAGTATGAATATTTGTTTAATTTGTGCTCTAATAAAAATATATGGAAATGTATAAAATAAATAACAAAAATTTCAATTTTTTTAATATAAGTACATAATGTATTCAAAATTATTCATGTATAACTACATGAACTAATTGTCTAGTAAATAAATAAAATATTTGTTCTAAATATCCTTATTGTAACTGATTAGTGAATAAAATACTTTGCATAAATAATTTTGAATATTTAAAAAAACTTACATAAAAAAAATTAGATTTTTGTTATCATTTTTTAAATTTTAATTTTTAAAAATAACAAATAAAATAACTAAACGAAACAAAAATATATTATTAAATAGAAATATAATCTTATTCACACAATTTTCATATGTACGTAGTTTATTTAAAGTGTAAATATTAAATACATTTCCAAATTAATTTTCTTTGCAGGGACTATACAATGTGATACATCCTTAAGTGAATTAATGTGAAGTAAAATACTACTTTAAAATCGCATCGTTTATTGTTGCAATTTGATTCGTGATATCTATTACGATATCTTGCAACACATCATTTAAATCTTGCGATGTATCTGCCTACGGAAAAAACAGTGATGCAATCGAAAGGAGAACTATTAATCTAACTTATTGTTATCTCTATCTCTTGAGTAAGGCTTTCATGCAAATTATATGGCAATCACCATCGAGCAAACCCGCTAACAAATTCTTGGAATATTGCCAAACGCGTTTTTCACATAGAATTAAGAAACTATCTGAACGCTTTATCGGTCTCTTAATAATAATATTAACAGAAATAAATTCTGGATTTGTCTATTTAGTGAATTTTATGTCATAATAATAGCTTAGAATGACAGTAAAGTAATTAAATCTTTTTAAAATTCGATAATCCAATTTTAAGAACGCGAGACATCTCCTCTGATCGTTACGAATCACTTGAAAATATAACGAAGAGGAAGAGACATGGCTTCGTATTTCGACAATTGCAGAATCAGGAATCATCGCGATTACATCGAACGAATGATTAGACCCATTGCAGAAATCTGCGGTTTTATTATTAACCGTAATTACAGTTATGCGATCGCACCAAAACTCTCCGAATAACGAATATTGCGTACTCCAATCATCGTCCCGTCGGAACTGAATTGGGCGCTATAAAACCATGGTTGTCAAGATGAACCATCTCAGTTTCGCGAACGATCGTACAATTTTATCGAATTTCTAATGATCCGTAAGGTTGGTACAAATGGTTCGCGGAAGCATTTTGTAGAATTTTCATTAAAATTCTGCGAAAGATTTTGTGTAAATCGGCAAATGTGATAAAGAGTTAATCAACTCTTTTTCTTGTAGTAGTAAAAAAGCTTCTCTTTATATCATAATATAATTAATCACATTTAATTAATTTATTTATCATTTTGCATCGAATGGTGCGCAAGACGTGTTCGCATCAGTGGTGCGAAATCGTTTTCTCCTTAATTCGTTACGTCAGAATCTTTCTTTTTCATCAATACGTGTACAAGTTTCCGTGTTTCTTCTTTCGCACAGGCGGCACTATTAGCGATGTTTCTAGTAGGAGTTCGGAATGAACCACAAGGTCCGGCTTATCTTCCACCTGGTCCTCGTACTGGAGGAGGCGGGACCGGTCATCCGGACGATTGGGCCGGTGTAAGTATGTATTTATTATATATAATAAATAACTTCGAGAAAAAAAAGAAATATAAGAAAAAGGATCCCATACCCATCTTATGAAAAATGTCTATTCTGCGGATTTGGCTAATTTTTGGATATGTTATAATTCTCTTTATTCTAAACAAGTGTCAATGAGTACAATTTGATCTTATGAGCCGTTTTCGCGTTATAAGTCTTGAAAGGTCCAGTAATCATGTCCAAAATCTGGATCTTTCAAAGCTCATAGGATCAAGTTGTGCCCATTGAAACTTGTTCAGAATAAAGAGAACTACAACATATCCAAAAATCCGCAGAAAAACATTTTTCATAAGATTGGTGCGAGGTCCTTCAGACTAGATGATGACTTAGGTTCAGTTTCATAACTCACAGTTAACCGAGGTTCAATTTATTTCTTTCCAATCTCTTTCCAATTCTAGCATTAGAAAGAGGAAAGGAATAAGTTAAACCTCGATTAAGTTAACCATAAGTTGTGAAACTGAATCTTAATCATTAGAGATCCGCTAATCGTCGAGATTCACTTTATTTATTTTCAGAATGTGCAATATGTGATTCTTGGATATGTTCTCTTTGACATTCGCAACACTTGCGAATATCATTAGTTGCGTTAAGTAGAAAAAACTGAGTAAACGCTCGTGTGAGTGATTCTTTGCTGGACCTAACAATAAGTGTAGGAACCAACTATTAAAAAATCACGGAGCGCTCGGTATTATTAATGTATTCTTCTAGATCTAAAAAAGTCTGATTAGATGATATATAAGAATTATTTAGAACACTAATAACAGCGAGCACTCTCTCAACTGTTAAGCAGCCATTGATTGACTACATTGAACAGAGAAAGCAATTTTACTACTGTTGTAAAATTCTTTAATATAATTGGTTTATACATTAGATCTAATGAGGATTTAAGGGCAATCATACTGAAGAATTTTATGACAATTGCTGTTTTCTCTGTTAAATACAACCTTGTTGTTTATCAAATTTAAACGAGGGCAAAAAAGAATGATTTTGCTGCACAGAAAAAATGTTTAGTTGAATTAACTAGAATTCTGAAAAATAAACGGATCAGAATTTTAATTAAATCTACAAGATTTTTTGTTAAATCTATTAGATTAAATCTAAAATTCTAGTTGAAATAATCAACATTCAGATTTAACCAGAAATCTAAGAACTCAATCAGAATTTCGAATCGTTCATTTTCCATCAGAATTCCAGTTAATTCAACCAAATTTTTTTCTACGTAAGGTATCTAAAAATTTAGGTAGATAGTACAGATCTAAAAACTTTAAGTTGAACTATCAAAATAATTATGTAACTCAAACATGATGAATAATGCTGCAAAAAGTTTTAACATTCTAGCAATCAGTTCGAGCGTCTTATATAATTATTTTGGAAGTTTAACAAAATTATTTTCAAATCTGTAGCATAATTTTTAAATACTTTAGCAAAACTTCTTTCTGTGAATGCTCGTAAATATTGCAAATGTCAAGTGGAACTTATTCCTTGTGACACTTTTCTGGGGATCTTGAAATGAGGTGAAAATGACAAAAGAGCAAATTTACTAAAATATTTATAATTTTATTAAAACATTTAGTAACACTTTCTCACTTTTGTAATTTTCATCTCATTTTAAAATACCAATCGATCACCTGTTCCCGCTGTTATTAGACATGTTCTTATTGAAACTTATGTTAGGATCCAGCGAACTATGAGTTTTCGTACGAGGTCCAGGACGCGGCGGCAGGTCTAGACTTTGGGCATCGCGAAATGAGGAAGGACATGGAGGCCACGGGAACCTATCATGTGCTGCTGCCAGATGGTAGGACCCAGTTTGTCGATTATATCGCCGATCAGAATGGGTATCGGCCGATGATACGATACGAAGGAACCGCTACTTATCCCGCTCCAGGACCGGCGCAAGAGGGCTACAAATATAAATAGAGCCCTGACTTTTTTTTGCAATTAAATACCGATCTTTTTTTAGCGCATTAAAAGGATCGATTATTATATATTCTTGAACAGGGATCGGCGTTTTTTCTGTAAAGAACCAAAGAATATCTTGGGCTTTGCGAATAAAGAAGCGAAATCAAAGGTTATGTAGATATTTGTACTGAGGAAGAAAACAAATATCCATGACTTTTTTATTAACGAGATTCAATATAATGATAATAATAACTTCAAAGCCGACCTCTGTTCTTAAGGATTCTGGTTCCACCAATATAAGTTTAATTTATTTAATCTCAATTCAGTTCACTCTTTATCTTTTTCTAATTCTAAAATTTAAATAAATTCTAAGATAAAGATTAATTCTAAGTATTAGAGTAGATAATTCTAATACTTGTAATTCTAAGAATTAGAGTAGATAAAGAATAAATTAAACCGAGATTAAAGTTAATCCTACATTGGTGGAATCGGGTTTAAAGATATACGATAAACATGATCGAGATTCATTCGTGGACAAGTCGAATTAGTAATATTAGAACAAATACTGTTATACACACTCGAGTAATATAAGAGGATGACTTTTTGTTCAAGAAGATCAAAATAATACAAGCGAAACGTTCGCCGTGACTGTGACAATGATCTTATCTGTAATGTGTAATAAATAATTTGACAAAGAAATGTAATAAAACCTCTCTCCCTTTGTTCTCTTTGTTCTCTTTGATGTCTGATATTCTGCAAATGTTTCGCTGTAAGCAATCACGATGCAAACGATTCTAAATCTCAATAGATTTCACAGAATTATTATATATAAAAAGTCAATCCAAATTCCAATCTGGATTGAAACACTGGATGCACAGAGACTGGGAATTGAGAATGTCCCACGTAAAATAAAATAAAATAGCTTTGTGGCTCCAAAAATAAATCATATATATAATTCATTTATAAATTTATATGTATATTTAATTTATTTTTGGAGAAAACCACAATATTATTTTGATTTAAATTCGTTCTACGTTTTTCTTGTTGTTAGAATATTACATACACGGGGTGTTCAATCGAAACTCATTCAGGCAATTTACACAAAAAAACATACATATTGTATACGCAAATAACAATTATCTGTTTCAAAAGTTTATATATCCGCAAATCTATCAAGCATCAAATTTATTCAAAACCTATTCTAAATTCTATACATTTTAATTAAGATTATTAAATTAAAACATATTTAATTTATTTATTATATAAAGCCATTTCTTTGATCAATTTTATAATATTCCTCAAAAGAACATCTTGTTTTAAGTATCAATGTTTTTCTAAAATTTGTAATAAGGATATTTTATAAGGATTATTCATCAAGAAAATAATTCTTTGTTAAAGATAATCGTTACTTAAAAGAAAGAATTGACATCAAAAATTATTAAATTACTATATATTATATTATATTATTATACTATTCTCTACTTCGTGTTCATGATTATATTTCAAGACTAAAAAAGATTTCGGCGCGCGATTTGCAGAATTAAATATGTATATAAAATCACTCTAAAATATTTAAGCACCTAAAATTTTGACCAAAAATAAGTTTGTTTTAATTTAAAAAAAAAAAAAAAGAAAACTTATTCTTAAAAACAAAACATCGTCCTTAAGCATCGAAATAATGATAATATAAAGGAGAATGCAGAATCTAGTCGATAAATTAGTGCATTGTTAATTATAAGTTATCTAATAATCGCGAACAGTAATTCCAATATGTAATTAAGATCAGCAAATTGATATATGCCGCCGGAGAAAATTCCGCCATTTGTAACACCGTGATCGAAAATCGCGCGTGAGTGCGCCACCTCGGTATCAATCCCAGTCGAAGTTTCCAGAATGCTCGAACATGCTCCGCGGCTTGCACGCCAATTCGGTCAGCGTCAGATAATCAGATTCGTTTTATGGCAGTCTAGACTGGTGATTCGCGAGCGAATCAGTATTATTAATCGACATTGTTGACTCTGACAGCGGGTTCTGTCGTCGTCCCACGATAAACCACCGCGCGAAGCAACACCTCGTAAGTGCAAACGGAACACTTGCATTTTACGAGCGAGCCGTCCCGAAAAACGCGGCCCGACATTAAACTCGGAACGCTTGCTAACCGCAGTTCGTAGGACGACTCGTAAGTAAGTAACGCGTATATGCCGAAAAAAATCACAATGGATCTCTTCATTAACGGATGTTCATCGACGCTGATGGTCATCTCGTTACCGTTTAAAACATAGGTTATGTTACGCAGGCGAGTTTCAGTTGCTGTTCTGGAAAACTGAGTTTTCTAGAAGGTTAGCTCGGCGATTTATCTCCAACGGCTTTGCGAATTGGAAATTGCCTTGAGCTCCAATTCCAGTGTGCTTGGCTCGGAACGTTATTGTTAAATTCCCGACAACCACTTGGAAGTATGGCAAAATGGGGCGAAGGCGACCCACGTTGGATTGTGGAAGAGAGACCTGATGCAACCAATGTTAATAACTGGCATTGGTATGTTGCTCCATAATCGTATTAGTTGAAATATCTTTAAGTCGACTATTCGATTCTAATAATGTATATCAGCATTTGATTGTTTCTCAAAGTATGGTTTTTTCTTTATACTTTTTAATGTATTAAAATTATTCTGTAGGACAGAGAAGAATGCCTGTGCATGGTCACAAGAAAAGTTGAAAGAACTTTTTATAAATTTCAAAATTGAGGGAGAAGGAGGTTGGTAACATGCATTTATAAAATTGGAAATTTGGAAAGAATATGTAAAGTGTCTCTTTAATTGCCACAGGCAAATATCTTGAAAAATATGATATGAAAAAATATTCCAGATAGAAAGATTTCGAGGGATACGTTATGTTTTGATTATGTTATTGGTTTTTTTAATTAATATGATTCTTCTAATTCTGCATATAAAAATATTAAGGTAGAGATATCAAATGAAAAAAAATTGGAGAATGGATAATTTTTTAAACGAGTAATTGATTAATTTCAATATTCTGTTCACAAAAGTATTAAGGCACAATTATCAAAAAATCAAATATTAATAGATATTAATAAAGACATTTAACGTTAATATGTATATCAGAATACAGTATAAAATATCTCATTAACTTGCTTTTTAATATCTCTATCTTAATACTTTTATATGCAGAAAAATTAGTGGAATAATATGTAAAATAATTATATAATTTCATATAAAAAAGTAAAGGTGATCTTCATATGTTTTTAGCGTTTTCACCTAAAAAAAGCGACGTGATCAAAATGTTTTTTTTTGAAACCGTTCTGCTTTCATCTAAAACATTTTATCATATCTTATGAAAATGGAACACTATACTATGTCCTGAAATTATAATATTTTTAAACTTTATCCATAAATCTTATTTCAATTTGTAGTATTATGTAAAATAACAGAAATGGAAAAATGTGAAGGTGAGGCGGTAGCAAATAATAGAAAAGGGAAACTTATTTTCTTTTATGAATGGAATATTGTTCTTAAATGGATATCAGATGGAAACTCCAGTAAAGATATTGAGGGTAAAATTAATATTCCTAATCTCTCTGAAGAAAATGATATTAGTGAAGTAGATGTAAGTATTTTTAATTGAATTATATAATTATTAAATTAGGCAATCTGGTTAAAACTATTATTTGTTTCATTTTAATGTTGGTTTCTCGATCAGTAATCAGTTTTCCTTTGATATTTAGTATACTACTAAATTGCTATGCCAGAATTTAAATAGACACATGTCTTGTAATTTATAGATTGAAGTTACATTAAAAGATAGTACAGATGAAGGGGAGAAAGTTAAACAATTCTTACATACTAAGGGTAAAGATGCAATAAGAGAAAAATTAAAGAAATATGTATCTTCTCTAAAAGAAGGTAAGTTAATTTTCTAACTTGTGATGTAAATTGCTCATATTTAAAAAAAAATATAACATTTGTAATCCATTTTTTTTTATTTGCAGAGTTTACGAAAGGAATGATACTTCCTAAAAAAGATAACGATAAAGAAAAGGAAAATATTTCTAATATAACATCTGGTTTTAATATTAAAGTATGTATAATATATTTATAATATAAAGTAGTAAAATAATTAATAATGTATTTCCTCTCAAGATGCAAATGAATGCTGCAATGACGCCAACGAACAATAACAAAACAGCAAACTGTAAAATCTCAACTACTACAATTAAGCAAAATGTAAAATTTCAATGCAGAGCGGATGAATTTTACAACGTCCTCTCTTCGATCGAGGTAATAATTTTACCAAATTATTGTCTCAATATAGACGGTATTAATGTAAACTAAGCCACTAGCCAACTTATAACAGAATTTTTAATTTTCACAGATGGTACAAGCATTTACGAAGAACCCGGTAAAGCTAGAGCCGAAGAAAAATGGTCAATTTGAACTATTCGGTGGCAATATTCACGGCGAATTCATAGAGATCACTCCAACGAAAATTATCCAAAAATGGCGTTGTAAACAGTGGCCGTCCGAACATTTCAGCGATGTTACGATCGATATCTGTGAAAAAAATGATCATACTGAAGTCAATTTAACACAGAGCGGTGTTCCAGTGAGGTAAACTTGAGAACAATGACTTTCTGTTAAAATTTAACGGTATTATTGACAAGTAAAATCATCATGCGGAAACGTCGTGATTTTCAGCGAGGAGCTCTCTACGAAGGAGAATTGGGACAGGTATTACTGGGATGCTATAAAACGAACCTTCGGCTTCGGATACTTCATGTGATCTAAATTCACTCTAATGGATATTTATTTATTGCTAAGTAGAACAATCGTACAGATTTATACGCAGTCGCGCGAGCGCTTGACTTCTGCGGGAGCATAGATGAAGTCTATGGTGCGATGGGAAGGAAGCGTATACTATACAGGTTTACTCTGTTCTCTCTTCGTATATTTGGTACCGCCTTGTGTAAAACTATAAATTAATATCACTACGTGCTCGTTACATTGCCGCGCGACATTGCAAGTGACTTGTATGTCTCTACCTATTAGATGTGTCTGTCTAATAAATCATGAGATAAAGATCAATGAGATTTCAATCTGTTCTTTCCATATGAGAATGACCAATATATCAAGCCTTTATTCCTTCAAATCATAATGATGTAATTTCAAGTCAATTATCAAATAAATATTTTGCAATTGCTGTAAACTCTGTATATATCTCTTTAATTGAAAAAGAATTGGTAAAATAATCAGTCTTCTCATGAAAAGAACGGACATTTTTTTATACATAATAAAAAGTGATGATCATTTTTCATTGTTTGAATGCTAACATCACATTATATATTCGACTAATAAATCAAATTTTGAATGCGGTCGCGCTCACGTTTATGTAAACAAGTTGCAACGCCTTTAAAATCCTAAAACTGTACCCGGTGCACCGAAATGTTCTCCTTTTCGTACGAGGACAAGACCAATGTCCTCAGCAGTTAGGGAGACGGGAGCGGCATGAATGGGCAGATCCAGAGAATACGAAATGCGCGCGCCTTCGAAAATCAAAATCAATGTAGTCCATCGTCGTTCGCACCAGTCCTGTTCGCTCGCTCGCTTGCTTCCTCGCGGATTGCCCACGCCCTTAGTGTGCCTCGCGGTGCCAACGCGAATGTTATCGGAGTACAGCGCCGTTTGTCGTTTCCCTCTCTCTGTTTCTCATGCGTTTCCCATCTCTGTTGCTCATAATTGCACAAGCGCATATCGGGATGCACATATACACGCACACCAACTTGTCCCTCTTTTTCCGAGCCTTCCCCTTCCTATATTTCTAATCTTGCTCTTTCCCTCTTTCCAGTCTCTCTTCCAAATAACCTTTTCCTCGTTCTTCTAGTCACTTCCCTCTTCGTTTTCTCTCTTCCTCATCTCGAGCTTCTCTCCCTCGCTCGCACCCCCTTGATCAAGTCAGTCGAATAAATTGAGAGAGAGAGGAGGGGGGGGAGGGAGGGAAGCGGGGGTTAAATTACCTTCCTCGTCCAGAAGCGCTCTCTCTACCACAAGCATTACCACCACTATCATCACCACTACCATCACAGTCAGTCTTTATTCTGATCCCGCGCCAGCACCGATCACGACTTACGCGTGGAGCATTCCTCTGTGTTGAACGCTCCTCTTACGCGCGCCTCTCTCTCTCTCTCTTTCTCTCTCTCTCTCTCCCCTTCCCTCCCTCCCTTCTCTTTCACCCTTCTCATCTCACCCCACAAACGAAATCTCTCTCACTCGACCGCATCCTCGCGTTCGTCTATCCGTCTCGCCACCCCTATCCGACTCTCCTCTTTCTCTACCTCGTTCGTAGCAACTAGCACACGTTCGGTTGCGTCCCGCCCTGAGCGATGTCGGGGCCGCGTTAAACCATGCATGTAATCACGCGTCAGTCGGTCGGCGACAGTCTAACGGGGACACCACGCGCACCGACGACGACGTCGCCGTCGATCGCACGAGTCTCGTAACGCGCGCGAGGAAGTGACAGTCGCAGTAGAGTCGATTGGTATAGGAAGGAGAAGAAGGCAGCAGCAAGCACCGTCATCGTCGTCGTCATCGTCGTCGTCGTCGTCGTCGTCGTTGTCATCGTCATCGGCGTGATGACCACAGTCCCGACCCGGTGCTCGTCCTCGCATCCCATCGTACCCCATCGTCGGTGATACAGGGGTATGTCGCGCGCGCGCCGATTTCATCACACGACAGACATGTGAGTGCGAGAGCGCCTTCTCTCATCCCCGCCCTCCGCCGCCTACCTTTTCACCCTCTCTCGCCCTCGTCAATTCCGTGCGCACCCTCCGGTCGAGACGCACGGCGGAGAAGCGCAGCTTGTCGCCGACTCTCGCAACGCGCGCGACTCGCGGGAGAGAAGGATCTCCGTTGACGATCGCCACGACCGCGTCGACGAGGGGTGGCCGCTCGCTCGCTCGTTCGCTCGCTTGCTCTCGGGAGGGAGGATCGAGTCTCCTGTCTCTCACCTCGCCTCGCATCGCAACGCCTCACCTCGCCTCGCCTCGCCTCGCCTCGCCTCGTTCGCGCATCGCAGCAGCCTCCGCCGCCTCGCGCCAGGAATACCGGAAAGGATGCGTGACGCACTCGACACGGGCGAGTATAGCTCGGGGATGTAAAAGGTGGTCTCTTTTTCAGTTTTCTTTCCTTTTCCTTTTCCCCTTGTCTGTACGTTCCGTTTTTCTATCTCACCCATCTGTGTTGGTCCCATCATGCTATCGTGCCGATTATCGGCCAGCATCGCTGGAATCTCTCTCGCGGAGAAGTCGAGAAGATCGACGGTCCTCTATTTCTCTCTCTGGCGTTGGGCGGGTACGGCGTAACGAGCACGCCGCCGGACGAGCCACCCTACTTTTCCTCGGGGTGGTTTACTTTCTCGGGACTACCCTGGCTAGTTGCGCCGCGTCTCTCGCTCTGCTCGCCTCGTGAAGAATCCTAAATAACGCGATTACGGACGGCCGCCCCCGTGTCCTCGGGTACTCAATTCAGAGCGTGTCACGGGGGTGAGTCAGAGAGGGATGATTTTGTACTAGTGCTGGGCCGTGTTCGAGAATTTCTCCTGGGACGGAGAGTGTTTTTCGTAGCAGTGCTTTCAACGTCTCTTAGGTGTGCCGCGCGAGATTCGCACGGCGTAAAGTGGACCTTTCTGCGAAATCGCACTCGCTCCGATTTCGAACGGACTTTGATCGCGAAATCGTCCGTCGATTCGCAATAACTTAAACGGATACACGGTTATTTCTGTACTGTAATTTTTTTCACCTTCCACAACGGATATTTTGCCGTTCGAAAGGCAAGAAATGTTGACCCAGAGTAAGATTTTACTAATAATCATCCATTCATATAACGTCTCGCGCATAAGTAACGCTGTATCTTTACATTCATGAATCTTTTACTATACGTTTTAAAGAGAATCGATAGATTACATACAATCAAATACAAAATCGCGAACGACGCGTGCTTTACAGTCGCCTTCACAGCGCTTGCTTGACTTATTTTAATCAATTCCAACTTTGCTATGAACTTGCAACTAAGTTTCCGTCACGATATCCGTTCGTATAATCCTAGCTTAATTTATTTCAAATTGAAAGAAGAAAAGAAAAGAAGAGAGAGAGAGAGAGAGAGAGAGAAGAGCTTAAAAGAGGTCTTTTCGCTAATCTATTACACAATCGACGATACGAATATCGAAATTCAGGACCGTAGGTGCACGAAGCGATTGTTTATCTATAAAAATGCACGCGGAGATTTTCCGCGTTATGGACAACGGTACGTGAGAGTTTTTTAGTATGTCGGGCATTCGAAAACAAAACTGATAATAGACGAAGGAGCTTCTTGTTTTCCATTAAGATAACGTGCATTCACTATTTTTCACGGTTATTCGCATGTGCGTGTTACATGTATTTTAGTTCGCGGATTTGTGCACGCGACGCGGGGAGGGGCATTTATGTACACAATTTGAGCTAATAAACAGATAATTTTATTAGCAATCTCTCTCTCTCTCTCTCTCTCTCTTTTCTTGTTTACTTTAATTTCATAATTATTCTCGCGCTGTTAGATCCATTCTTTTGCATCTCTTGTTGTATTAATGTTTTAACGCTTGAGAAAATGCTATCTTGGAGCGCGCGTAAATAAAGCTATCTTGCTTTTTCTATAACCGAGAATATTTGAAATTAATTGCTACAACACATATTACATTTCGTTGCTAATTACGTGAATGGCACTCATATTTTCTTGAGAATTATGAAGCACTTCCAGCCAGTGATTTTATTTTCAATTTCTGTTGTATTTGCATTTATCGTGTTTGTAAATAGTATGAACGAAGAACGAGATTAAAGCCTTATTTTTAAAAGTTGATTTGAATAATATAAGCGTCAAAAAACACAGATGCGATTTAGATACAGTCATAGTAACAGATAATGATAGTAATTTATCAACAATCTTCGATCTCATCGCGATATTGAATATATTATAAATAGAATCAATTGTTATTCATAATACAGCCAAGAAGACAATTATTTCTCAAGAAAAGTATTTGCAATTAAATCCAGCAGATTTATTCTGTAACTCGTAACGCAAATTTCGTTATCATTAAATAGCCACTACGCAGCATTTTTATCATGGTGAAACAACTGCGTAGCAGCGTTATAATGATAACGAAATTTCCGTTAAGAGTTACAAAATAAGCCTGCAGCATTTATTTTCCTATGGTGGGCGGAGATGCGCTTCCGCTTTGCAATTCGTGACTTGCGATACACAACTTGCGATTGGTACACTTCCGGCTTTACGTAAGATTATTATAGCATCTCTTATCGTTCGACCGTACATGTCGTCGCCGTTATGTCACCTTCGCCTCGAGTCGCGAACCTCTGATTTTATCGGCGCTTTTGATGCTTCGATAGCAACGAAGTATCATATTCCGATTCCTACCAAGTACTTTGGTTAGAAAAAGACGATTGCACGTTTATTTACTACATTAATCGTCTGCTTTCATTTCTCTCAATTTATTGAAAATTTTTTCCTCATTGTCAAAAAGTATTTAGATACAATTATTATTGTTAATAGTATCCATACTTTTCAATCTTATCGTGATATCGAATATGATGAATAGAATCAATTATTATACTTAATATATCAAAGGAGACATTAATATGTCAAGAAGTCAAAGAAGGATTATTTCTCAAGAAGAATATTCGCAATTAAATTTCCTCATTATTTCCTTATTATTATATAAAATATGTCAGTATTGAAAATATGTGTGGGAAAATAAATTAAATTGAAATTTAATGGAAGTTTCATATTCGGGAATTCGTAAGATCGAATCAGGCGGACGTAACATTTTGTGCGATGTCAAACTGCAATTGCAGTTCCGGTTCTATCACACGAGAACTTTGATTTCCCCCGACCCGACTTCGCATTAAGTCCGTTCTTTCCAGCTGCACTTTATTAGACTCTCCGCAGCTCTAAATGAAACGGCGTGTTGTAGTTCACGCTTGGCGAAGAAAAACGAGATGGGAGAAAAAAATGAGAAAGAGAGAAGTGTGGACAAGTGCGAAAAGTGGCAGCTGAAGAGAGAACGAACCTATTACAATCCACGATAACAATCTGTCGCCTGTCCCACCTTTCAGCTGAACATGACAGCTTCCAACGATAATGATAATGTCCGCTATGGCATTTTCGCCTTATCGAAAAACAGAATATTTCGTTAACTTCAAATTTTCCCTTCGCCTGCACACGATGTAATCTGCGATAAGAGCTTCGCGAAAAATGATACCCATTTTATACGTCATGAAAGTCACGCGTATAATTTCGTATTTGGGCATGGAAAGAATGATTTTGTTATCTAACAATTTAATTAAATACAGATCTGAAGACAATTTTGTTGGATCATTAAAACAATTATGTAGGAAACTCAAGCATAATAAACAATGCTGCAAAAGAATTATGTTTTCTAGTAACTTGAATGTCTTACATAATTATTTTGATATTATTTAGATACTATTAGATATTAGAGTTTATATTGTATTATTTTGATGATTCGACGAAATTATTTTCAAATTTGTATCCAGCAAAATTTTTCGGCACTTGAATAAAAACTGTTCTTTCTATGGAGGAGATCCGATCGCAAGGTCTATGACATCTCGACCTATCTATGTTGATACTAGTTTAAGCATCGACAGGCAAACGAGAAAACGAGACTACGCGAATTTCAATCGAGCGGCGAATTGTTTGCTGGTGTATATCCATTAGAAAATAGAAACAGAAGAATCGTTGGTCCCCCGTGATATTCCGGAGGAACGAGTGATGTTACGACTTTGATCTATCTCAAATTCTGCATCTCAAATTCTTCCTGTTTGACATAAAGGGAAAGACCTCAGTGCAAATGCTATAAAGGGTGTATAAAAAAATCGCGCGTTTTCTTGAGCAGTAGTGGTTTCTCAAAGGCTTTGGGAAGCTGATCGTTGATCCGTTTTCAGTGAGAACTCGCCCGAAGATTTACGATTAGACGAACTCTATTCCACTTGCTTCCGTCGTCATCAATTCTTTTCTCCTTTCGGTTGCATTTTTATAACCGCAAAACGTAGGTACTTGTTGACGTACAGCATTTGTTTTTTCCATCACAAAAATATAAATGTCAAATGGAACCAATAGTAGGTATTCGTGTGCGAATTTAAATTCTTCGTTAAATAATAAATTAATTAGACGTTTCGATCTTTAGTTTCGACTCTTTAAGAAATTTACCAATGCTAATGTATTCATATCATATATATATATATATATATCTTAACATGTGATTTGCTCTAATTTAATGTATTTGACTGCGACATTCTTTTTAATCTCCACACAATTCGGTCATATTTTTGTTTTTGTTAATTATTGAGGATAATCAAAAGCAAGGGGTAGAAAAACGTCAAATTAATTTGTTATTTAATAAGAAATTTGAACTTGTAAACTTGGCATTTGTATTTTTGTGATTTACATTCTCTAGAGTTTTTTATTATTCTTGTTTTATTTATTTAATTTGTTTGAAATTTTTCCCTTTGCTTCCAACTGATTTTAGTTCCTTCTTTTTTTCGACTTCACGTTATATATCGGGTTAAGCTCTTTAAGATTTTACTAAAGAAAGTTCAACTCGAAATTCGCGAAGCAAAACGGATCCGACAGATGGGGTGAGACCCGGCGGGACTTCTGATGCACCGTGTATATGTATATCGCTGAGAAATACCTGCTTGGCCGACTATGTGTTATACCTTTACCAAATTAGGTTGTACATACATCTACCGTTTTCTCTTAAGAGACATCCCCGACCTAGCCGTACAGCTACCGTCGATATATAGTCCTCATCGTCAGGTATGGCGCGCGTTAGAAGTAATTCGATCGACATGTCCCATTTATGTCTACTAGCGGGCAAAATGTAATAAAAGCCGCAGCACGGTAATAGCGAGTACCACCTGTTTCACCTTGGGAAACGGAAAGGCGTGCACGACAATTGATACACGAGATTGATTCCTTTTTCTCTAATCGGGACCCTTTTTGCCTCATTTTATCCTTAATCCACTGGTAAACGGCAGTGACTGGGACGGAGGTGGGATATCGAGGAGGAACATCTTCGACCGCGTGCAATCGCGCGATTATGCAAACGTCTCCGCCCGATTTATCCCGTATTTGCCAAATTTAAAATGTGATCGATATGGTCGATTATACGTTAAAGCAGTTAATATTTATCGATCGAATTGAAAGGAGTCCTCTCTTTTTTTCTCTCGACGCGAATAAAAATATTGTACCGCCCTAATAAAAGTTTGGGGATCGATTGTGTGTATCTTGAAACGAGGTGAAAATAACAAAAGTGAGCGTTTATTAGATGTTGATCAATGAAATTATAAATATTCAAATGGATTTGCTCACTTTTATCATTTTTAGATACACTCCATTTTAAGATACACAATCGGCCTTAGACATAAAACATTTTTGATTGATCCGCCTGAGAGCTCCTGAGAGAGAGAAAAAGAGGTAAGAAAAAAATAGAAAGAAAAGAGAAAGAAATAGTAAATATCTTTCTCTCTTACGTGATTTTACCGAAATTAGAAGCACTATATTGAAAAAAAGTGGTATTCGTGACTATAATTGCATGATAAAATAATTATGGTTAGAAATTTCATTTTTACCCACGCAGGACAACAAATCATTGTGATATCAAAATGATGTCAAAATGATCATTAAAAGTCATTTTTCAATCATTTCCGATTCATTTTAATGTTATTTTGACTTTATTGTGACTTCATTGTTCTGCTTGAGTATGATTATTACTGCTATAATGGTAACAATAATAACCATATATGATAATTTTCTCAGGAAGCAAGAAATATTTTGGAACATTTCAATAACGTTGCTGCTACAATGTTATTAAAATATTCCAAAATATTCTTGCTTTATTAAGCTCTCAAATATGAGGAAAGAGAGAGAGAGAGAGAGAGAGGTTATACTATAAGTAATAATTTCAATTATTAATATAGTAAAATATCAAGATATAAATGGTAAATAAAATTTAAAAAGTTGTTATTCAGCAAATACAATCACAATTATAATGAATATAATTGTTTTCTCAAAAACTCTACAAGCGAAATTGTAAGTGATTATGGTTGTAAAAATTGACCAATTAGTCGAATATTCTCCCCCAATTTGACTGTGATTGATCAATTCTACAACTACGCAATTGTAGAATGGACTTTATTATTTATATGGCAATAACAACTAAAAAAATGTGATAACAAAAAAACTAAAGATTTCCAAGCAGTGTGTGATTATTATTAATAAGACAATCGACTATTTATATTCGCATCATTAAAACAACTGTAAATACATAATTGTCCCAAAAAAAAACGACTATAAGTTACAGTTAAATTATGATAATTGCAGTTTTTTTTTCTCTCAGTGTACAAAGCGCGGTTCGTGTCTACACTTTTAAAGGATCTCTAAAAAGTACAGGACGCGGCTGTTCGCGAGTTTTTTATCATTCCTAACAGCACGTTTCACTTCGCGCACTCTCCAACACGAAGAGGGAGACAAATGTTTAACGTCCGAGAAGCAACGCTTTATTATTACATTCCTCCGTAACCTTTTCGAGCGAGAAACAAAGAAGTGTTCTTCATTAATGAAATATCAAAGGTTATTAACGGCGATGTCTCGGTACACCACGCGACACTCGATGGACTTCGATTTTCAAAACGCGGTTTCCGCGCGCGGATGCCTTGCTCGAGAGAAGGGACTTTTTTTTTACAACGGGGATGCATGCGGATTCGGAGATCGGTTGACGTTAACGGCGACCGTGTACGAACAGGCCCGTAAAAATATGCACGGCGCAATTTACGTGCGCGTTTACGCGCGTGCAAGGGAAGAATGTATGTATGCGTGTGTGTGTGTGTGTGTGTGTGTGTGTGTGTGTGTGTGTGTGTGTGTGTGTGTGTGTGTGTGTGTGTGTGTGTGGTGTGTATTTTTTTTTTCATCGGCAAAAAGAGCAGCGTATCGGAAAATTTATTTATAGTTCAACTGTGTAGCCGCCGGGGTGGCCGCAACGGCCGCCGACTGTAACGCCTCGTAATAAGCAGAGAGATGCATATAAGTGGATCACGACCTTCTACTATTTTTTTTCCATTTAGTCATTAATATGTTTTACGCGCGCTCGCCCCTCTCAGGCGCATTTATATTATTAATTTACGCGCGAGACGCGCGACGATCCGAAAACGCTCTTTCGGACGTGGATACCGAAGAGCGGTCCCGCAAAGCCGATCAACGAGATTGACTTTTCGTTAATGCCGCGACTTAGACTTAGCCGCGATCAATCTCGGATCACGTATCCCGATATATACTCCCCGTAATAAAAGAAGCGGTGCAGGTCGACCGAAATCGATAGCCGATAAAAGTGTTTACATTATTATTATTACACGCGGCTGAAACATTATTTTTATACTTTCCGCGAGCCGGTGAATTTACAGATCCTTGTAAGGATAAATAATCTTTGCTGAACGCAATCGCGATCGTTTCGCGATGGAACGCGGAATGTCGCTGATGCGAAAAATCGCGTTTATTTTTCCATATGATTCTTCCATTATTATGTTCTCTCTTTACATTTTTCCTGCGAGTTATAATATTATATAGAAATATTGATGATTTGAAAATAAATGTATATAATGTATGTCTCTATAAGAGACAAAATAAATGTATCTCTATAAGAGACATATACATTTATTTTGATAATTGCATGTTTTGATTTCCATCAATGATGAATTTCTCACAAAATTGTTCAGAAAATTGTTTCGAAAATTAAAGAAAAATGTGTTTTTTTTATGCATTATTTTAGAATACGCAAGTCATACATTTATCTTTATGCGCGCTCTCTCTCTCTCTCTTTCTCTCTCTCTCTCTCTCTCTCTCTCTTCCTCTTTTTCTCTTATTATCAAGAGGGGAAATTTATAGAATCTTCATGGAAAGAACAATTTTGCTAAACTATCTAAAAATTTAAGAGGTAAATACAAACCTGAGAATAAATTTTGTTGTAGACTATCAAAATAATTACATAAGATACTGAAATATAATGAGCAATTCTGTAAAAAATTTTGCCATTTTAGTAATTAGTTGGAGCGTCCTACATAATTATTTTCAATCTAATTAAGTAATAGAAATTCTACTTTTAGTCAAAGTGAATCTTAATCTTAAATGTTTTAGTGCGAATGTAATATACGTATCTAATTCTGCAAACCGCGCGCCGAAGTCTTTCTCAGTCTTGAAACATAATTATGACCAAAACTAGAGTAGTAATATTACATATTAAATTGACAAGCAATTTAATAATAATATAATATTGATGTTAATAAGCATCTTATAAGAATATTAACAATTTGTTAATAACAATTTAAAAAAAAACTGCGAATAATTTTTCACTACGGAAAATATATTACATAAAGTTGATTATACGATTATTATTTTAATAACTCAACATTTATTTTCAGATTTATATCTAGCAAAATTTTTAGATTTACTTTAGCAAAACTGTTCTTTTTGTGTTCAGGATGTTGATAAAAATTTGAAAAATTTTTTTCTCACGATTAATTTTTATCACGAGAAACATTAAAAATATAATAAAAATCTTAAAACTTACGATTAATTTTTGTCACGGAAAATATTATATATAATGAAAGCATTACATAAAAATTTATTATATAACTATTTTTATAATCGAGATAAAATTTATTTTTAAATCTGTATATCGAGGAAAAATTTTTAATGTTTGAACAAAAACCGTCCCTTTCATTGCATGTTCAGGATCAAGCTCGATCGGTTTCGCGTGAACAAATGTACATTTATTTATTTCATACGAGAGAACCCGTGATATTTCGCGGGCGTGGGAAGGACTTCGATTCGATACGGCGAACATTGTGCATTACGTATTATTAGACACACATTCTGGCAGCGAATAATCGCGCTCGCGCCCACGCGGCCTACCGCCTGTCCACTTAACAGAGAACATCGCGGACAGTGACGCAAGCGATTTTAATACTCGTCATCCGCCGGTCTGTATAGGTCTGTATAGGTGCGCGAAGTAGATCTCTTTTAAAAGATCGCTCGCATTGTCCGCGATGAATGCGCACACGCGCGACACGCAGTTATCTGCACGCTGCAACCCGTAGCTGTCACTGGCGTTATTTTAAACGGCATTACGGACTCTCCATGCCGTAATGCCACGGGTGCGATAAGTGCCCGAGAGAGAGAGAGAGAGAGAGAGAGAGAGAGAGAGAGAGAG
>NW_012130096.1:2233967-2241275 GCF_000143395.1 Atta cephalotes
AGAGAGAGAGAGAGAGCTTCGATTCGTGAAAATGTGTCTCTACCGACTACCGTGGCGTTTTTTAATTATCTTTACAGTACACATAATCTCGTAGACGCCAAAACTATTACGAACTAAATTTCTTCAGAATTTAAGTTTCTACGACACGAGTATATAGGTACCCTCTCTTTCCGAAAGTGTCCTACGCTTTTCTCCACCTCTAAATCATGAAATGACGTTGGTTATTCTTATAATACTCCAAAAGACGATCCCGAGAGATTCAACTCGGTAAATCGTACTAAATCATTTCGACCTGCGATTTCACTTGATCCTCCACGTTGTTCTAAACTCCAATCCTTAGTTTAAAATCCTCAGTCCCGAGGCGACTGGGATGGCTTCGTTAACGTTGCATCGAAATCGAACGCGGAAAACTGACTCGATATGTGACATCCAAATCGCTTGGGCGTATTAACGAACTAATTAAGGCCAGTGTTCATTGTACGGAGGTAACGCCGTTAATGAGATCGCCTGTCTCTATGCGTTTCTATATTTATTTATGGAGCAGGTCGCGCGACGGTGTAGGGTCAGTGCAGCCACCGAGCGTTTCTCGTCGTCGTTGTAGCATCTATTCTCCAGTGGATCGGATATACTGCGAGATGGTGTATGGCCATAGTTACACTATTGTGACATGCTACCTGTCCTATATGAACCAATGCGAGCATGACGGCGGGAATCGAGGTTTACCGCTTGAGCGCGTAACCGCTTTTATGTATCCGCGAACGCGCGGCAAAATCGGATACGCCTTTTGCTAACGGAAGAAATCACGCGTGCTGGTTGAATTAGATTATCTTTGTTAATCCCCGGTGTTCAATACCGGATATTGAATTGTGATAACATTGCGTTTGCTTTCGGGCACGTATTATGAATACTGCTCGGATTCCGACTAGAATTGTTTTGTTTTCTTTAGAGAATACAATAGAGATCTATACTGAGAGAACAATTTTTTCATATATTTGTGACTATAATTACGTGTTATCATATAAATATGTATTAGCAATCAAAAATGATTAGAATTATGGCTGGCTCATAAAAATGTTTTTGGACAATAAATTATTCACAGTTTTTAAGATTTTTATTAATATTAAATTATTAATATTCTCATAAAATGCTTATTAATTATTAAATTGCTTGTCAAATTTAATATGCGATGTTACTCTTCTAGTTTTTTTCATGATCGCGTTTCAAGACTGACAAAATTTTAGCGCGAAGTTTGCAAAATTGGATATGTATTTAAATTCACACCGAAATATTTAGACACTAAGATCCGAAAACAGAATTTGTCTTACTTAATTAGATTTATTCTTATCGGTTCAATTTTGTTATTAATTAATTAAAATTACCGTAAAAACGGTTGCAATTATTATAATGTAATTATAGTCATTTTTGAGAGAATTATATTTTATCATGATTGTCTCCAAAAATGACTAGAAATTGCATTATGGTAATTGAAATTATTTTGTAGTAATAATAACCATAATTATAGTCATTTTCGGTTGCTAATTACATATATGTTTGTTGCTAGAAGTACTATTCATATATAGTCATTATTAACATTTTAATAGTAATAACCATAATTATATGGTAACATAATTATAATCACAAATACCAAAAATGTTTATCTCAGAGAATAATTGAACAATTCCGATCGAATTCCACATAATCTCGTAATACGTGCCCAGAAAGTGATGTCGGTATTTCTGAAAATCTTCCTTGAAATCTTTCATGAAATCTTCCTTGCGTTATCTGTATGATTCGTAACCAGGTTACACGATCCTTCTTTTTATAGTGAAGAAATCGGGGTTAAGATGACGCGGCTAGATTTCTCGTAAAGAAAAAAGAAATCGTAGAGTTCATAGTGCGTAAAGTAGCGATAACGCCGTAATGCTACCGCCGACCTCTTGGCAACCATCCACTGCGATTTAAACGCCTTTGTCCCGGGACCACCTTTAACGCTCTGTTGCGCTTTAGTAGTCAAACTAAACAGTCCTGCAGCGTGTAATTTTTGTCTATTGCACATACAACATTAAGAATACACTAAATTTGCACTAAAAAAAAAAAGATTGGCTGCTGCGGCCAATTTTTTTTCAGTGTAGGCTTCTCAAAATATTATAATTTACCGTACATACTTAGACCTGGTTCCACAAATATAAGATCAACTTTGATCTCGGGTTAACTTATTTATCTTTTTCTATTTGTCTTCTTCTATTTCCAACTCTCTAAATTTTTTGGTAAGACTCTTACTCCAAAAAAGCGAAATCTCACTTCGAAAGAAAAAATACTGCCACTGTTGTTCAAGAATGACAATATTTTTACTGTTTAAAATGAGATTTTATTCCAAAGAATTTCGAGAGAAAAATTAAAAGAAGATAGAAGAAGAATTAAAAGAGATAGTAAATTAAATTAATCTCAGATTAAAATTAATCTTACATTTGTGTAACCGAATCTTATTTGATTATGTCATACGAACGATATAAAAGAGATTTGCCGATAAAATAAAAAGAAATGTAACATTAAATGTGTTAAAGATATCATTATTAAGAAATTTGATTCGCCAAGCTATTTTATACGTTCTGCGTATAATGAAATGAGGTTACCTACAGGGATGAACAATTCAATGCCATCGTTAGACGGCGTAAGGTAAAAATTACAAACCCGCATCGATTTTCGAACGACGTCCCGTCACTCGCTTCCGATTATCTCGAGGCGGACGCGAACGCTTCGCAAACGTTACGAGAAGCTCGATACTGAAGTTCGCGCCTACTCGTTGCACGAGAAACACTGTCCGCGGAAACGTTAATACCAACGAATAACAAACGGCGAAGTATGTGCGCTTTTGTTCTCGCGGTAAATGTCGACCGGCATAAAACGCCATTGATTCAGCCAAGTAATATCGTTGATTTCTCGACAGTTCGTATAAAGAGAAACTAATTTTGGGTTTCGCGCGAACACTGGATGAATCTGAAGATTAAAAGGAGAAGGCGTGTATTATTTAAACTTCGGGACAGACGAGGACTTATTTATATGTCGCACAATTGTAATATTGTACCAGACAGTTACGGAATATAGATGATAATGTAAGAGTCCTTTGAAATATTTTCCAGACGATTGTCTGGAATTTCAAATGCTCGAATTATTCGATTCTCAGAGAGGTAGGCCTGTTAAGGTGACCAATCATCTTAAATTAGGAGGGACAGTCCTAAAATATCCGAAATTTTTTATCCCCAATTGGACATGATTATGAATTGTCCCTCTTTTCAATATGAAAATAACAAATATAATTTTTAACATGTGAAGAATCTTATGATTTTTTTATTTAAAAATCCAAACATTAATACAATACATAGTAGAAACGTATAATTTAAAAAATAAAATGTGATCTAACTTCATGTAACTTTTGTTACATGATGTTACATAAATTAAGTATTATTAATTATTTACGAGTATAATAACAAAATATTATTCATGTATTTTATTAATAATTACAAAAGTTTATCTATTAAGTATAATTTTTGTGAAGTATAATTTTTAACATGTGAAGAATCTTATGATTTTTTTTATTAAAAAAAAATCCAAATATTAACATAAAAATACATTCAGTAGAAACATACAATTTAAAAAATAAAATGTGATCTCGTAACTTGATGTAATTTTTATTATGATCTCATGATGTTACATAAGTTAAATATTATTAATTATTACAAGTATAATAACAAAATATTGTTCATGTATTGTTCATTTTATTAATAATTATAAAAAAGTTTAAAGTCTATTAAAATTTAATTACGATAGTTAATATTGAATTTAAAAAAAAATGTCCCTCTGTCTCTTCTCAAGAAGTTGATCCATCTTATAACGTTAAATTCTATCCAGTATTCGCGATAGATCTAAAGTATATTCCTGCACGTATATTGTCGCAAAAAGATTTAAATATCGCTGGCATTTCTATAATTACAGGCGTCGAGCATGCCATGCGCACTTAACAGGGAGGTAATCGCGTTGCACACCTGACGCAACATGCATCCTTCCACGCCCTTGCCGCAGCAGCAGTTCGACCGCCTCGCCAGGGATATCGAACTGGCCGCATTCGATGAGGAATCTGTCGCAATTATGGCAGTTATCGAGTACGTTACTTCCTTCTAATAGTATGTCCTCTATCCCAGTGTTTCCCACGCGGACAAAAAGACAAGATGAAATTTTTTGACGAAATTCTTTCGAAGAAATCCTTCAGTCGGGAAGGCCGTGAAGTCTCCTCGGCGGAGAATCAGGAAGCGGATTCTGAAGAATTTTTGAACCTCTTTTAATTGATAGTTAAACTTTAACTCCACAAAACCGATTTATTACAGTAAAATCCATCTGAAATTGAATTAAGACTAAACTTTGCTTACTGATTCTCATTTCCGCAGGTTAATTTGCCTTAACAGGCTTTGCCTTCCCGATACGTAAAACTAGTGATGTTCCAATATTCTTGAAAGTGCAGACTTAATCGAATTTCGAATCGAGAATACATTTTAAGTTTTTGAAATCTTTTTTTTTGTACGATTCGATATAAGAACTCTTTGATCGTCGAAACGCTATGAGAGAAAATTATTTATTAAGACATAAACGCATTTTATTTGCCGTCTCTGTTTCGTCTGCCTACAAATGTCAATTAATTGTACAAATTAACTGTCTTGGTACAGCTCTTCCGGATACGCTGTTGCACAGACGGATCTAATTCGTGACACGCAAAATTCCCTGCGAATATATTAAGACCGCCACGGCGAAGCGGCGCGCGATTAAATAGACAAGTCAGCAAGTGAAATACGTCCGTAATTGGACCGCCGCCGCATCCCCGCGAGTAGACATTCCCGTGTTTTCGACGACGAGACGAGCGCATGAGAGGAACGCGATCGAATTGTATGATTCTAGACGATAACAGGTTCAAAACTTCGGCCCGACATTTTCTGCGCAAGCTGCTCCGATGTTACTTCCGTATTAAAACGCGCTTATTACAGCGAACCTCTCAGTACATGTCTAAAGTCGTGGCATAAGTTAATTTTGTCTTTTTTGAATTTTTTAACGGAACAAGTAAATCTTGTTGACGGAGAAATGCAACGTCGGATCGGAAAGTTTCGTTAATGGAATTTTTATTCGTGTAACAGACGGGCGAGAGAGATTTTTCCATATTTTCTACCATGTCTTTTTCATATTTTCTATCATGTCGGAATTAAGATTCAGGAGATTACTGCGCGTTAGCGAAAAAAAAGGATCTATCTGATCATCGATAATCCATTCTCTCGTTTTCAAGTTCGATAAGTGACGTATAGAAGCTGACACGCGGAAATCGCAGAGTAAATGCATTATAGTTTGTACTCCGAAAACGGAAGTGCGAACGCTTGATAAATTTGAGATGCATTTCGCGTCCGATTTGCTTGAAATGAATGATGAATAAGTAGCTCGTTAAGGAGATCTTCAAGTCGTTTATTTTATTATTTTTTACGACTAAATATTTTTCTAATTGCCCTTATATAAAGATTTAAAAATTCTTTCGATATACATACTCATACATAATTAAGTAAACGATAATGTACTCCAAACCAATCGACTTTATGCCGAAAAGGAGTTGGAGAATTAGTTTTTTTATCGATTTCCGGCGCAACAATATATGTTTTAAATAAAAGTTTTGTACTTATATGTATAAAACAAACTTGATTTGGACTAGAATTGATCAAACAATGTTGAGTTCTTAGAATTAGATTTAGATAGAGATCCTCAAGTAAGAGATTGAACATCATACGTTTGGTCCATCATATTTTTCAGAATCCTTAAGATAGAATGAGATATCTATATATTTCATGATATCTTAAGCAAATCTTGAAAAATATAGCAGACCAATCAGAAGTGGTGTTAAATCTCTTAACGATATTTAGATACCTAATATGAAAGATTAATTAATTGGAAAATTTGCACATCTGCA
This sequence comes from Atta cephalotes, assembly GCF_000143395.1. Lineage (NCBI taxonomy): Eukaryota > Metazoa > Arthropoda > Insecta > Hymenoptera > Formicidae > Atta > Atta cephalotes. The sequence goes on from NW_012130096.1 coordinate 2,239,963, forward strand.
CGTATGCATGCAATATCGATGTAATATGGTAAACGTCCCAGTGACCGGAAATGTATCTACACTGTTAAATCTATAGTGTCAAATTCGACTAATTTAAATCGCCACTGCGCTCCCTCTCAATAAATTTAACTATGCAGTGTCAAATTTATTCATTACTTTAGTATAAAATAACAATACATTGAATAAAAACACAACACACACACACGCATACACACAGTGACAAGTTAAAATTAATTAAATTTGACACTATAAATTTAACAATGTATTTTACGTAAAACTTTATTTGTTTATATTATTACTATCCCAAACGTTTTTTTTTAATACATATAATATTATAATTTAATTGTAATCTTTAAATACAATTATAATAATATTGTAATAAAAGAAAGAGATTGATAATAATAAATTTTGTGTAATTGCACACTGTTAAATAACTACATGTCACTGGAACATTTATTGTGATGTGTTAGTGACACGTAAATCGTATATGTGAAAGTCCTCCTGAATCGGTAAAACAGACGATTTTAAGATCTCCTTAAAGATGAAGTGGCGGTCAAGAGAGAGGAGAGAAAAAGTACAAAGTCTTTCGCGCGAATTCAGGGAAACAGAGTGGAAGCCCCTCGGCATTGGTTGCGCTTTTCGCTGTACGCTTGACAGTAGTCTCATGCCGTGCCGAAGTAGATAAAAAGAACTTTTTCTCTCTTCTTCCTCTTCGTTTTTTTTTTTTTAATATGCCACTAGTATCTCTAAAGCGCGATGACGAGGATTAAGGCAAGTCGCCTGTCGCGCGAAATCAGATACGAGTACTTGTGTCGAATGAATAGTTGTATCTCGGTAGTAGCAGGAAAGTTAATCTCGGTTATACAGATTTTAATAAAAGTCACGTATTAGTTTATACTTTAAATTCCCTTTTGTCATCGCACAGAAGTATTCATGAGGAAACGTTTCTGCATATATCTCATAGTTATTGATATTTGACGTTTGCTTAGCAGCAATGAAATATAAATATATCGAAGAACTATAATGTATCGAATATCTATGAGAAAGTAAATATTGATTCCGATCATTGATATGATCTCATTAATATCACTATGCTAATAATTTCTGATATAATTTTTCGGTATATTTGCTTTGTCTTTTCTCGCAGACTCAATGTCTCCACCGAGAGGAGCAAACGTGGGATGTAGTTGACACTACCTTCCACCTAGCGAGAGCACGACGACGGAGGCGGTGGACGAGGAGGAGGAGGAGGAGGAGGAGGAGGAGGAGGAGGAGGAGGAGGAGGAGGAGGAGGAGGAGGAGGAGGAGGAGGA
>NW_012130096.1:2242237-2243862 GCF_000143395.1 Atta cephalotes
GAGAGAGAGAGAGAGAAGAGACAGGGAGAGATAGTCCGTCAGACATGAACGTTACTCCGATGGTGGAGATACCCGGCAATGACAACTACAGCATCAGCAATGGTCTTGACTGTGGCGGTGAGCCCCATCAATATGCGGTATGGGAGCGTGTGACGATAGTAGTGATCGCCGTCATCCTCAGTATGACCACGGTCGTCGGCAACATTATGGTCATGATATCATTCAAGATCGACAAAAATCTGCAGACGATCTCCAACTATTTCCTCTTCAGCCTGGCGGTGGCCGACTTCGCGATCGGCCTAATCTCCATGCCCCTCTTTACGATATACACGGTACTCGGTTACTGGCCGCTCGGGCCCCTCGTGTGCGACACGTGGCTCGCCCTCGACTATCTCGCGAGTAATGCGTCGGTCCTTAATCTGCTCATTATCAGCTTCGACAGATATTTCTCAGTTACGCGTCCGCTTACCTATCGGGCCAAGAGGACCACCTTCAAAGCCTCCGTCATGATAGGTGAGTATATATTAAATTTATGAAATGGAGTGAAAGGGAAAAAAAATTGTTGGGAAACCTGAAATGTTTTTCCGTCTGGAGAAATCGTAGAATTCTCGAAAGACTTTCGAGATTCAAGAAATTTTTATCGAAATTGTCTCTCTTCGGAGATTTTGTTTTTAATTCTTAATTCACACGATGAGTGTTCCGGATTATTTTGTGTCACTTTTACGAGTATACTAATTTTAACATCGTTAAAATGTATTTGTAAGATTGTATTTAAAAAATTATACATAAATGTTGTAACTAATTATACTTGGTGCTCCTGGTATTTTAAAAAGAAGAAATGCGTACTTGAATGATCCAATCGTCTAAGGGTTATATATAATTTGCGATTTAAAACTGCTCCAGTTTTGCCTGAAAAATCAACAAATTTTTTAACATTTTTCTTTTTTAAAAAATTCAAGTAGACATTGATAAAATAATTTATATCGTGTTTATAATAATAAAATTAACATATTCCAATATATTATAGAAAGTTGCGCGGTTTATGGCTTATTTCCGTGACTTGATACATTATCATTAAATGTCAACGTTTCGTGAACATTGTAGTATCGTGAACGTTATAGTTCACTTGAACAGGACGAGAAGCAATCTGATACTGATCAGTATAAGGTTGCTTCTCGCCCTGATAAGTGATCTGCAATATTCACGAAACGTTGGCATTTAACGACGTATCAAGTCACAGAGATAAATCCTGCATAATTTTCTTAAAGAAAATACTCGTGGAAGCCTCAAAAGTATGCTTCAATATATCCGCTAACCATAAAGTAACACAGAAAGAAGTTTTGCCAAAATATAAAAATTGATATAGATCTGAAGATAAATTTATTTGGACTATCAAAATAATTATATAGGGCGCTTAAATTGTTGACTGGAATTAAAACTTTTCGCAGCATTGCCGTCAACATTTGAATGTTCTACATAATTATTTGGTCCAACAAAATTATTTTCAGATTTGTATTTAGCTGAATTTTTTCATGCTTCAGCAAAACTCTTTTTTTTCCATATAATTTTCTACTCAACAATGTAATTGTCGTGCACACACACACACACACACACACACACACACA
>NW_012130096.1:2246333-2253769 GCF_000143395.1 Atta cephalotes
AAATTAATATAATGTTATTTTATGTTTGGCAGATAAGTCTAAATTAATATTCGCGATAAATAATCATCCGAAACCTTCGAATAAGAATTGAATTGTTAGGCTCAGTTGAAAACAATAAAAGGTAAAAAGAGCTGATTCTTAATAGTTAATATTTAATGTCTTTTAAATTTTTAACAAACGTTTCGTTCTTAAACTAGGACCTTTTTAATATTAATAGGTACATAAAAACAAATCCTTCGAATAAGAATCTGGAGTTCTCAAGTCTTTTACAGTCATATGTTTGTTAAAAAATAAAATAAAATTTGCAATAAATATAACCAAATGTTCGTTGAAAATTACTCCAAGCAACAACATAATGATCGTTCCAGGATCCGCTTGGGGTATATCGCTGCTCCTTTGGCCACCCTGGATCTACGCATGGCCGTACATCGAGGGTCAAAGGACTGTGCCGAAAGCCTCGTGCTACATCCAATTCATCGAGACAAATCATTACATCACCTTCGGCACGGCCATCGCCGCGTTTTATGTTCCTGTCATGATAATGACGTTCCTTTACTGGCGGATCTGGCTGGAGACGAAGAAACGTCAGAAGGACCTGCCGAATTTGCAGGCCGGCAAACAAGACGCGAGCAAGCGCAGCAACTCGAGGTGGTAACTAACGCTTTCAATTGTTTCTCTCTCCGAACTTGTTGTCAGCACGTCATCAAAAAAAAAATGCAACCCCTGCACAAGAAAGATGGTAACACATTGTCCTAATTAGAAGATCAGCCCTTCCTTTGATTTTAGGGCACAGATGCACCGGTCGAATGAACATTTGACATCGTTAGATTAATTATAATTAATTTCTTTCTTACGTGAAGATATTATTTTAGTCGCATATTTATTTTTTCTTCTCCTCAGATATTATTGAATGCCTTTTATGATTATTTTTATAATTCTTGTTATTTTTTAATGTTTACTCACGATCTTTATAAAAATATTTTTTCAAGATTTATGGATCTCGTTAAATATTTTCTATTCGTTTAATCTTAAATTGATAAAAATATTTTTTCTCTCGTTTGTGTAACGCCTTTTGACAACGCGAGTAATCGTGTTCTGCGAATATCGCGCAGTCAAAAGATTTAAATACAGTACGTACTTACGCTCATATTTTTCCCTGTAGTGACGAGGTTTTAGATATGGAGGAGAGCAGAAGGCAGCGAAGCGAATCGAGCATCGCCGATGACGTCTCGCACGCTACGCACATCGCGGTTTCCTACATTGATAAGCACTATCCGCAATATAAGAGCGTAAGTATAGTTGTAATCGTAAGTGCGAATGCGATTACACCAAGTGGAGTCACTTTGCACGTTTATCTATTTGCTCGTCTTTACAAATGTCGTTGATAGTTGGAACTTTTATATTTACAATTCACGCAATTCAGGATCAGTAATTGTTACTTTGAAACTTTTCTCATGTATCTCTATGCATTTTGAAAGGAAAATCGCCGATAGATCTCCTAAAGAGCTCCCTTATTTTTCAGAAATTAAACGTTACGTTAATACGATAAAAATATGATCTATTTAGATGACTAAAGAAATAAAAATTCATAATTTATACATATATTTGGCTGTGGCTTGCTCGTATATATAACATCAGCAAAAAGTAATTCTACAAATGCGAAAATAAAATTCTTATGATTGTCTTTTATAAATTGCGTAATTTAAATAAGAATGGCTAATAAGAAGCTATATATATTTTTAATAATATTATATCTTTTTATATATTTGTAGTTTTCTAAATTTATTTATATTTTTTCTTTCTTATTTTTGTCATATCTTAAACAGCATATAGTATTTACAAAATATTTGTAAAATTTATTTTGAATATTTGAATATTGTAAATATTTCTGTCATCTTAGATTGTACAGATCAGAAATATTTATTATACATATTGTGAAATATTTATCATACATATTGTAGTAAATACTATGAAAATACTTAATAAGACATTGTAATTCCAGTAAAAAGTATTTATCAGAAATATTTATACTCATCATAAATATTATATAAGTATTTAGTCTGTATTTAGTCTGCATTTAAATGTTTTTCGTTTATAATGTTTATAGAAAATATGTATAAAATATTTATATAATATTAAAAAAAATAAATAATAAATATTTATGAATATTTAGCGTAAATATTCTGTGCTGAAATGATTTTATATAAAATCGGAGAACAACGTAAATTATCATTCTTGTTTATAAGACAAATCATAAGCTAACCTTTACACAGCGTTATAGTGTCAAATAGCCCTACCGAAGCTGAAAGCAAGTCTGTATTTATGGGAAAACATTAAAAAAAAAATTGTCGTTGATAATTTTTTTTTTATAGGAGTCATTAATACAATTTTATTAGGAGTTATTAATACAATTTAAGTTTAGTACAAAATACCTACAAGAATATACATAAAATTTTTTAGAATCTTTTTACTTCGATAAAAAAACATTTTTGTTGATTTATATATTTTAATAAGCATAAAACATATAAATTATTTTCTATAAAAGGAAAAGAATAAGAATACGTGGCATTACTGCTCACTGTCAGTTTTGGGGTCCATTTCATTAAACGTTTATCTTTGCTTATCTTGCAAAAAGTTAATTATTGCAAAATTGCAAACAGTATTATAAAAATTGCTACATCATCTGACTTTCTAGTTTGTATTTATATTTCTGAAGTTTTATTTTATTTTTAGCTTTTGTTTAAAAAAATATTGCTTAAAAACAAAATTATATGTCGATATTAGCGACCTTCTTCTGCTATCAAAGAAAAATCAGAAAGGATTCGATATTACGTTATGATAGAGATATTACGATGTGGCGCAAAGTTACGTTTGCATACGCAACCTTGATTAGATTAATCACTTTCGCAATTACGCTTATCCGTATTCGCTTTTTGGACGTGCAGCACAGGCCGTTTTCCTGGACCTGGCTGAAGATGTGGTGCATCGCATGGTGGCACAGCGGTCGAGACGACGAAGACGACGACGAGGAGATTGCTGGACCGGAGAGCAGCCACACCGGGGCCGGTTACGAAGACACGCTCACGCCGCTGTCGGCTGAGACGCCGCTTCCCAGCACGGTATCGCGATGTCCCTCCCTCAGCGCGATACAGGCCACGGGGATCGCCCTGGATAAGACTGCGCTGCACGAGTTATACAAAAGGCCGGCACGATCGGTCGACCTTAGAAATATTTCCAGCGATACCGTATGTGACGCTTCTATTCGTTTTTACTTGAGAATTAACTTGAGAAAAGATAACATCTTTTAAATTTGATTTCACAAATATATATAGTTATCCTAAAGATTAAAAGTAACTAAGAAATTTATGAATGAATTTTATTGATGAATCTGTTGATAATCTTTAATTTTGAGATAATCATATATTGTGAAAACGAACCTTAATGTGTTTTCGAGGGGAATCAATATATTATAACACGCGGCTATTAAAATTATTAACAACGGCTGTGTTCAGCAGAAAAAGCAATTTTACAGCTATTGTAATGGCGAATTCGATTGGAAGCACTAGTGTGCACTGGTGCATATTAAAGCCATTGTACACTAATTTAATTTGAGTATAAAAATGAAATGCAAATATTTCGAATTATGAAATATATATTTTATCTAATAGTACATTAAAATATGAGTATTTCATGATTTAATCAATTTCTATTATCCGTATTCATAGACAGGCCTTATATTTAAGGCTTCCTTAAATTTATCTTCAGATACTCTACGAATTATTTCATTGGCTATTGAGCATCTAAAGATAAATTAAGGAAGCCTTAATTACAAGGTCTGACTATGAATACAGGCATAAATTTATAATAAACATTTCTGGTGAAAAAATTTTCTGAAATTATTCCACTTTTTGGAACATTTCAGCGAAATTATTGAGAATTTATTTAAATTTCACTGAAAGTGAATTTTTCAGCTAACATACTGAAAAATCATTTAAATTAAACTGAAATTATTCTGAAACTTCTCTGAATTTTGTTAAAATTTTGCTGAAATATTGCTAAAAATGAATTTTTCAAATAAAAATTGCTGAAATTTTTATGAAATGTTAAAATTTTGCCGAAAAGCGTTTCAAAACGTGGAATAATTTCAGTAAAATTTTTCCACCAGGGATATCTTTACATTATTTTGTATATGGGTTTAATGTGCACCAGTGCCCACTGAGTGCGTCCAATTGAATTCGCTAAGATTCTTTAATATAATTAAATTTTAAATCCATTTTATAATTGCATAAGTGCAGTTATAAATAATAGTTGTAGTTATAAGAATTGACCAATCATAGTCGAATATTAGAAGAAATATTTGACCGTGATAGATCAATTCTTATAATACAATCACAACTACGCTTATACGATTGTAGAATGAGCTTTAGATTCCGTGAAGAACTATAAGTTTTTCAAAACGTAATAAATGTAATAATGCCTTAAGGAATTAATTAATTTGTTAAATAATTAAATCAATTAATTAGTTACAGTCGAATGTGAGAAGAATACTCGCTTATGATTGGTCAATTAATAAGGTTTAAGGCTTACTATGCATCTATTTCGAAACTAAGAACAAGATCAATTATATTAAAGAATTTTACAATTACAAAACTGCTTTTTTTGCAAAATGCAGCCAAAGTTACACATTATTTATTTAACTATTTAGCTATTAAATATAAGATTTGTTCTTATTGAATGTCTTCCATTGGTTTAATCAGAACATTTTTTTCATTATACAATTTTTCAGTATACAATTTTTGTATTTAATGTGAAATCGATATATATATATATATATACTTATTTGAAATTTGTCGAAAGCGAGAAAGAAAGTTGCAGTCCAGTGCAATAATAATAAACAAACCTATTAGCTTTAAGATTTCAATTGATTCACTTGAAGATCCATACTATGCGTGTGTCTCCTTGACTTCCAGATTTATACAATTCTAATCAAATTGCCGGGTAACGGCGGGAAATTCACTGAGGGGACGAGCATAAGGATGATACATGACGAGTCCATGTCAATCCAGTTGCACCCTATGATGGAAGACAGCGAGGATGATGGTGGTGTTGGCGGTAGCGGCAGTGGTGCTAGCAAGCTTTTCCGTCTTGGCGGCGGGCCCGTGTCGAGCCCATCGACGGTGACGATGAGAAGGCCATCACAGATGCCGGACATTAGGATACCGTTGAATGCGAAGAACATACCAAAGGCTCTGACGACTGGCAAGGGAATACTGAACAAACAGCCGAACAAGAAGAAGAAGAAGATCCAGGAGAAGAAGGCCGATCGAAAGGCCGCGAAAACGTTGTCAGCCATTCTGTTGGCCTTCATTATCACGTGGACCCCGTACAATATCTTGGTACTCCTCAAGTCCATCACCGCCTGCTCATGGTACATACCTCAGGTGCTGTGGGACTTTGTTTATTATCTTTGTTACATTAACAGTACTGTGAACCCGATGTGCTACGCGCTGGGCAACGCAGCTTTCCGCAGAACCTACGTGAGGATTCTCAAGTGTAAGTGGCAGAGCAGGAACCGCGGTACCGGTGCGGTTGATCGGGGATGACATCAGTAACCCATCGATGCGCACTTCTCGCATCGAGGAGGGGAGCAGTCTCCTCTCCATGCTTCCGATATCAGCACACTACAGAATTGGAAGTCAACGACCACGCGCGCGCGCGTGTGCACACATACATACATACACATGCATATACCGAACAAACAATGCTGTACTATTATTATTATCATGATTATTATTATTACTACTCTACTATTATTATCATTACTATTATTATTATTATATCGCCGTACGTTTACTTTTCCTCCGTTTTACGCGTTTCTCAGATCGTACGATACGAAGAAGCGGAAGCGAGGAGACCGGCGACTGCCGCGAGTAAGTTTGGCGCTCGTGACTGCCAAACTTCCCTGTTCCTAGCGATATCGCTCGTCGTTACGGGTATGTCCGGTCGTGTGGTCCACACATCTTTCGGATCGTGCGCGACGTTTAATATCCGATCGGCCACTCACGCTATCGTCACGTAGAAAAGAATGAAGAAAGATTATCAAGCTTTCTTCTGCCCAAGGAACACACCAAACATGAGAAAGTCAAAAAGACTTTATTCTGACTTCATGAGAGTTAAGTGATGATTTTTTGTTACAAAATTTGAGTGTTTGACATTAAAAATTAAAATAGAGTTCCTTGGGTGAACGATTCTCCATCCAAGGAATACACCAGGCATAAAAAAAGTCAAACTGACTTTATTTTTACTTCATAAAAGTCAAAACGATGATTTGTTTTATTACAAAATTTGACTCTTTATTGACATTAAGAGTCAAAATAAAGTGTTTTTTTATTTTTTATTGACTTTTACGTGTTCCTTGGATACTGAATAAGAGATTAATCCCCCGACGACCGCGTCGTTTTCGCGCGCTAACCGATCGCGTGCATTTTTCAGTGAAAATTCTATTAATCGTCAGTAATTACGCGGATAACTCGGTTATCTCTCGACGTAACATCGGAGTTTAACGCTCTCTCGAACGTAATTGTATCATTTCGTAATTGCATTGACGTCCATTAACGCATAAAAAGAATTAATCACGAACTAATGTATTCTTGTCGGGGGGTTAATGACGTGACACCGGATGACGTGATACTGGATGACGTGAACGGGTCCCCATCCTCGCCTAAAGAATATATGAGGATTGTTTGTTCACAATATTCTCGAATAATCTCGAATTTCGACGACACTGATATCGATCGTCTATATCGAGACGCGTGAATATTTAATGAGACAGTGGTTCTTAAGCTTTTTTGAGTCGCAAATTCTTGGGGGAAAAACCGAGGGTTCTCAGTTTGATTATTATTTCAATATTTCAACGGTCGCCCGCCAGAATCTTTTCATTATGATGAAAATTGACATGAGATGACGATACGTCGGAAACTTGGGGAAAACGAGAGAATCGAGAGGGAAGGAAAAAAAGAGGATGCGGACTCGTTCGCGTTGGAATGGAAAGCGCGTGCCGGCCGTTAATGTACTAGTCAAAACGCACGCAGCTCCGGTCTCCGAGTTTCGCAGAGAAGTAACGCGATGTGGATACTGCCATGAATTTAACATCTTTATTAATACCTCTCGAATATCGCGCAAGTCGCGCGAGTTCGGAATTATATATTGCGTATCCGGTGCCCTCAGGACTTCCCCGAGGAGTACTGGTACCTTCCCCCCCTTCGGTGCGATCGTCACCGTCGTCGCTGTTATATCGGAGGCATCGCGCTGCCCCCGAGAACTTCCCTTCCGGAGGAAGAAAAAGGGAGCGGCGGCGGTGGCGAGTAGCACACTTTCTGGGGAAAGTAGACGAGAGGAAAAAAAGCTAAGTCGCACAACAACTTATTTAAGTAAAA